>NC_048302.1:90614666-90914666 GCF_013100865.1 Trachemys scripta elegans
GGCGGGCTGGGGGTGGTCGGCCGGGGGCCGGGGCCGGCACCCCAGGGCCCGAGCCGACCCAGGCTGGAGCCGCCGGGGGCCAGCCTGGGCCACGCCTCCTCCCCCCACACTCCCCCTTACCTGCTTCAGGCTTCCCGCGAATCAAATGTTCGCGGGAAGCAGGGGAGGGGGCGGAGACTTTGGGGAGGGGGCGGAGTTGGGGCGGGGGCGAGGCTGGGGGCGGGGCCGGGGCCCCTTGGAGTGTTCTCCATTTGGAGGCACAAAATATGGTAACCCTAGTTTTGATGCCAATCCCCTCAAGAAAGAAGTCCTGATATAAAACCAGAAATATCAGTCTGCAGATGGAAATGAGATTTGTACAAAGATGGGGAGGACAAAACATCCCAATAAAGATATGAAAATATGATGCAGAGAGACTTGTTACTGGTTTAGAGCAAAAGTTTCCATTTCATAATAACTATTTCAAGTAACTTCTCAGTTTGGAAATAATTTAAAATAAAATTAAATGTTTTTTAATGCTACCAGCTGGATACTGTGTAACTACTTGCTAGAAAAAAAAATATTCATTTTTCTCCTTTCAGATTATTGGCAGTCCGTCCCCTTCATCCTTGTTTAAGCACATAGTTCCAATGATGCGCTCTGAGAGCATGGAAATTACAGAATCCCTTGTGCTGGGACTTGGCAGGACCAACCCAGGAGCTTTTAGGTAATTTTTGTGCTCTAACCATTTTATTGGTAACTGATCATGAAATTGTTCTGAACTCTGATTTCAGTTTAACTTTTAAAAACCACACATAAAGAAATATCCGAGAGGCTTGAAAACTGCAATGAATAGATCCTCTTTCTTAGCAGTTAGCAGTGTGACAAAAATTGCTAGATATTGAAACAATAGACACAGACTGCCTTGAAGCCCAAATCACACTAGCTCTCAAGATCAGTCAGTAGTTGTTGCTGTAGTTTTGGGTTAGAACAGTACATTTCCTCATCTCAGATACATGGACCTACAGCTCACTGTGCCTTCTGTGATATTTGTTTATTTTTTATATTTAAATAACAATAAAAACCATCAATACAAAAAGCTCTCGGCACCCTAACAATTAATTACATTTACATTCATAAATGATGAGCATCCAGCAGCAAAAAATACTCAGAGTGAATTAACTAAGCCAATAAATCAAAGCAGCAAAACAGGCCCTTCTTCTTCGAGTTATGCTCTCTATACATATTTTACTCAATGTGTGTATGTGCTCCATGCACCTGAGGCTGGAGGATTTTTACTAGCGGCGTCCATTTGTCAGCTCTTGCACCTCTTTGTGCTCCAAACTGAAGGCATAAGGAGTGGTGTGGACTGACCACCTCTTCAGTTCCTTTCTACTGTTCGTGCTCTCAGACAAAACCCTTCCAGTGTTTGCAGCTTTGCTAGCATTCCTGCTTCCAGTTCAGGTTTGTTGTAAATAGTTCTCCTTTGTCTTATAGTTAATTTAGTTTTAATCTTAGTCAGTCAGTTAGTGTTAGCAGAGGTCTGGAGGCTGTTGGGATATGTAGCATGCCCAAGATACTTAGTGTTAAGTCCTGCATGGCCTGTCCCTGGTCTTCCTGGTTAGTAAGTTCTACAGTAGTTGTTTATGTTGGTTTTGGGAGTCGCATATTCCCTCCAAGTGCAATATTTGTCATCCTTTTTCCCTTGGACTTGATATTTGAGTGTTCTCGCTCCAAATATTCTTGATAGAGTCCTCTTTGAGGCTCCAGTCGAGCATCCCTGAGCTATCAGACCCCCCTGTACATTGGCTGGAAGTATTGAAACGTGCCCTTCCTAGCACAGTACTCCCTGACTCTGGATCATTGGAAGTCACAACCGAAGACCCCAGCAGACAGCGCAGGTGGAAGGAGAGTGTGAGCAAACACTTGCATAAAAAAATGCTCCGAAGTCCTCATCTAAGAAGAGGACTTAATCCCCTACATCCAGATCTCGTGAGACTCCATGTCCTGGTACAGGTATGTCAGAAGCAGACAGGGAGCATGAATCTGCACTGTTAGTACCGGGAGCCAAGAGTGCTCTGAAATGAGTGTCCCCAGCAAGATAAGGAAGGTAACGACTGCTGACTATACCAACAATACTGTCTCATGGTAAAAGGAGGATTCTGCGGTATCAGCTCCCCCTGTCTAACCTTAATAAACACCATCGGATTCACCAAGAAGCAGAAGCCCTTCCCACTCCCTATCTTCTAAAGCTGGGTACTACATCTTAGATGACCTGGACATTACTGATATTGTGAGAACCAGTGATCACTAGAGACGTACCCACTCCTTTGGTGCACCATTCACCGATCCTGTCAACCAGCTAAGGCTCTACCACAGGGGTTCTCAACCTTTTTCTTTTTGAGCCCCCACCAGCATGCTATAAAAACTCCGCTGCCCACTTGTGCCACAACTGTTCTTTCTGCATATAAAAGCGAGGTCCAGGGTTAGGGGGTAGCAAGCAAGGCAGTTGCTCGGGGCCCCATGCCACAGGGGGCCCTGTGAAGCTAAGTTGCTCAGGCTTTGGCTTCAGTCCCGGGTGGTGGAGCTTGGAGCTCTGGGTCTGAAACCTTTCTGCTTTCAGCTTTCTGCTCTGGGCCGCAGCAAGTCTCATGCCAGCCCTGTTGGCAGACCCCCTGAAACCTACTTGCAGCCCCCCAAGGGGCCCCAGACCCCTGGTTGAGAACCACTGCTCTACCAGGCATCCCATACCATTAGCTCCAATGATGGTATATAGGGATACATATTCCTTGGATGATCTTGAGATGAAGACTCTGGTCCCCTGTCTGAACTGAGGCACAAGAGTAGCCCATATAGGGGTTTCAGGTTCTGCAGGACTCCTCCTTCCTTCCACATGACTTATCTAGTGCAGGACAATTGGTAAACTCTCCATGTGGCCACATCCTTTCTTCTACTTGTCCTATTAGGGTGCCTGGACCTATATTTGAGACCCTTGAGTTCAGGGGATCAGAGCAGGAGTTCAGAGAGAGATTGCCTCATATCGATAAACCACAGTTATCTCAGGAGCAATATGAAGAAGAGGAGCAATAGGAATAAACAGACGCTTTGTGGCACTGTCGTCCTCATCTCCTAAGGAGGCAGTTGCACCAGCCTAACCATCAGATGACTAGGACCTTCTGAGAAGGATTGTGGGCGCACTCCGGTCCCTCTAGAGGAAGTCCAGGACACCATTCACAAATTGCTAGATATCGTCCAGACTGCTGGCACGAGCACAGTGGCACTTCCTATCAATGAGGCTATATTTAGAGCCAGCTAAGATGGTCTGGCATACCCCAGCCACTTGCACCACCTACTCTGCAGAAGACTGAGAAGAAACATTTTGTACCATCTAAGTGGTAAGCTAAGGGCATCTAAGCTAACAGAACCATTAGGAAAGGGATAGATAATACAGAAAATATTATACCACTATGTAAATCCATAGTACTTTATGGTATGCCCACACCTTGAATACTGAATGTAGTTTGGGTCACCCCATCTCAAAAAAGATGGTTTTAAAATTGGAAAAGGTACAGAGAAGGGCAACAAAAATGATTAGGGTATGAAACAACTTCTATATGAGGAGATATTAAAAAGACTTGGACTTTTCAGCTTACAAAAGAGATGACTAAGGGGGGATATTATAGAGGTCTATAAAATCATGAGTGATGTGGAGAAAGTGAATTAAGGAAATGTTATTCACCCCTTTACATAATACAAGAACCAGGGGGTCACCCAATGAAATTAATAGGTTGCAGGCTTAAAACAAATATAAGGAAATACTTCTTCACACAACACCAAGTCAAACTGTGGAACTCTTTGTCATGGGATGTTGTGAAGGCCAAAAGTATAATTGGGTTTTAACAAAAATTAGATACGTTAATGGAGAATTGGTATATCAATGGCTATAAGCCAAGATGGTCAGGGATGCAGCCCCATACTCTGGGTGTCACTAACCTATGAATGCATGAAACTGGAACTGGATGACGGGATGGATCACTCAATTGTTGTGATCTGCTCATTCCCTCTGAAGTGTCTGGCACTGGCCACTGTCAGAAGACGGGATACTGGATGGACTGTTAGGGTAGTCCAGATTACCTGCCGAATCGGCGGATAGTATTCAATCTATCAGGATCGATATATCGTGTCTCGTCTAGACGCGATATATCGATCCCCGAACGCGCTCCCGTCGACTCCGGAACTCCACCAGGGCGAGCGGCGGTAGTGGAGTTGACCGGGGAGCCGCAGCTGTTGATCCCGCACCGTGAGGACGGGAGGTAAGTCAAAATAAGATACGTTGACTTCAGCTACGCTATTCCCGTAACTGAAGTTGTGTATCTTACATCGACCTCTTCTCCCCCCTTCCCCCCTCCAGTGTAGACCAGCCCTTAGTCTGATTCACTATAGCAGTTCTTATGGAATTAAGACTCATCTAGCTATCGTGCAAGAAATTCCTGTCTTAACCGAAGGTCACCTCTCTTCAGATTTTAATGAACTATACAACCATTCAGTATTATATCAATTTGCAGTGGAAAGCAGGCTCAATGCTTCTTGATCAGGAAACCATGAAATTTTTGAACTCATGTCAATCACCATGTCACCCTTGCAATTCTCCAGCTTCCAGAAGAAGAAAACAGCCACCAAAGGAAGTTAAGCACCCAGAAGGAGAGGTCCCTCAAACTAACAACGACCAGTACTCTGCTTTCACAGTAGGGAGACTATATGTAATGGACTTGTAATGTTGTATGTAATAGTTTGCCACAGAATGCAATATTAAGTGCAAACAATTCTGCTCCAGGAGGGAGAAGTCTGAAATCTTTAATAGATGCATTGCTCTAGTCATATGTTTCTCTGGGCTTTCCCTCCTATATTTCTTATTCCAAATCACTGCAGAAAAGCTGATGAGAAAGTGTCATGGTGTTTCTTGTAGCCTGAGCATGACCCCTTCAGTTACGGCACTCTGACTTGCTTCACTTGGTTTTTGATCCTCTAATCTTTAGTTCCACACACCCAGTAGATCTCCTGCACTAGGAGTAGAGCCAGATTCTATACACTGATTCCTGAGCTGAGAGCTCAGATACTGACTGTTGAGCAATTTGGACGTAATTGCATTGGGTAAGTCCAGAAACTTCTGCTGGAGAACAGGAAACCTTCCACCAGAAACTCCTACTCTTTGAAATGGAAATGGTTCTCCATCTGGGTAAGACAGTAAAGATCTTATTCTTGCCAATCTTCTGTTCCCTTTGTTCCGAACCATCAGTTTTACATTGGATGACCTGGTCTCTCTTTCAACTCAGAGTGTGTGTGTGCCTGTTTGCGATTTTGGCCTTTCCTTCACAATGACAGGTCTCTACTGAATTCTCTCATCTTATAGTGACAAGATTTTTCTAAAGACTCTATTTCATATATTTATTCCTCTTTGGGAGCCTGGAGAGTTTGAAAGATCCAGGCACTAATGGCTGGGGCATCATTTACTATATTCCATAAAAATAAGGCCATAATGTGTCATCACCCCCAAATTCTTGTCTAAATTGGTCCCTGATTTCTTCCAGAATCAGTCAGCTTGTCCAAAATCCCTTTCACTATCAGGGATGATTGGCCTACAGTCTAGATCTAAGAAAGCGCTATGTTACTGTCTGACCAGGATTAAGCCATTCTTCAAAATATCTTCTTAGATTGTAGCAGAATCAGGTCAGTCATTTTCCATTCAAGGACTCATCAAGGGTATCAGACTGTCCATATTCTTAGTACTATGAACTAGTGGGGATTCCACTAATAACAAATATTGGGCCACATGCCACCAAATCTGAAGTCTGGGGACTGCTTGTTATACTGTGCTGTCTCAGATACTGGTGTTGTAATAGATGGTAAATTCCTTTTCAGTTATTATTACTTTGAGAAATGTCAGATTGATGCTCTGTCTTGCATATTAGCAAAGTCAGTGTCCTGTCTTTTAAATATTAATTTGATTCATAAAGTCACTGTAAATGAAAGCAAAACTAGAGATTTTCCTTTTTTTAATGTAAGTTTTACAACATTTGTTTCTGTAAGACATTTTGCATGTTCACTACTAATTCAGTGATTGATCTACCATTTTTATCCAGGGAACTAATAGAAGAATTACATCCCATAATTAAGGAAGCACTTGAAAGAAGACCAGAGGTAATAAGGATATTTTTATTTGTATTCAGAATCTTATTATAGCTATTTTCCCACAAACATAGTAGAGAAATATTACTATCTGTTCTTTAACAGCTATGGCTAACATACAGTAATGTAGCTTAAATAAATAACTAAAATAGTCAAAATCTTTTTTATTCCTTTCAAAGTAACTTACATATGTTAATTTTTTTTATCAAATCCTTAACTTTAGAACTATGCACTGAAAGCCTCTCTTGCCACAGTAATTTTGTTAGTAATAGCTAATAGTTTAGAATATTTTTCCACCTTATTTTTTATGTGCTAGTATCCAAGCCAAATGCAGTCTGTTTGCTTTTACTCAAAATGTTGTGTTGGTGACATCCCATCAATCAGAGAGGCTCATGTGTACTGCACATAGGAGAGAGAAAAATATGATTTCTCTAACTGGGACAGTTTTTGGAGAAAACATTAACTTAGCTGACCTCTTCCAGCCCTACGAACAAGGCTTCTCTGATGGATAACATATCACCAGTATATATGGTACATATTGAAGTGTGGAACCAAACAAGTGCTGTTAACCCGCAGTGAGCCTGGATGTCAGTATATTCAAAGGAAAACAAAAAGATAACATAAAACAGTGTATTATTTGTTCTGTGGTAGCATCAAAAGTCCTTAATAAGGATCAAGACCCCAATGTGATAGGTTCTGTACGAACACAGAATAAAAGACAATTGATAGGTACCCTAGATAATAACTGTTTTGCTTTTGATCATTGCACTGAATTTTATATTTTAAGCATAGCTGATAGTAACATCCAGTATGAATTTCAAATCCTGTCACACAACTGTGTGCCATAATGCATTTTTTCGAAGCCCTATATGTACCTATGTTAGTCATACAAATGCCAATCTTTACACATCCATACTTTACAGAATGGTGGTGTGAAATGTAAAGATGCAATGTACTGTTACAGAAGATCATGTCAAATTTAATTTCAGATAACTTTATTCACGTAGTGGTATTCATGTATAACTTAGTGGTTTGAGTTCAATTGGCACATCATTGGAATAAGTAGACTGTAATATATTTAGAACTAAAAGTTACCATTGGGCTCAAATGGTAAACAATGAGAGTAATTGTTTTCCTTCTTTTCTTCACAACGTGTTTGCTGTATAAGACACAAATTTAAATACAACTGCCCCCTTGAAGAGTTTACAATCTGAGATCTGGATTCTGCCATTGCTTCTCAGGCTGAGTTGTCCATTGATTTAAATGGGACTTCTGGCAGAGTATGGTACTTCTCATGCAAGTAAGGGAGGCAGAGCCTGGTTCTAAAAGGTTGTTAGCTTTGTTGAAGGCCAACATCTGACCCTTTACCTTATTCCACAAGTAGTCCCATGGATTGGTGTGGGGACAAAATCTGATCCTAAACAACCTATTTTAGTTAGAGTAACAGTTTCCACCTGCCCCTCTTGCTCCAACCAGTTCCTGCTCAGTTCAAGCCCTGTAGAAACTGTGGCATCTTAAAGACTAACAGATTTATCTGGGCATAAGCTCTCGTGGGTAAAAAAACCTCACTTCTTCAGATGCATGGAGTGAAAGGGCTGGTCCACACTAACCCCCCAGTTCGAACTAAGATACGCAACTTCAGCTACATAAATAACGTAGCTGAAGACGAAGTATCTTAGTTTGAACTACAAGGTACTTACTGCGGGTCCACATGCGGCAGGCAGGCTCCCCCGTCGACTCCGCGTACGCCTCTCGCGGAGCAGGAGTACTGGTGTCGATGGATCGATTTATTGCGTCTAGAGAAGACGCGATAAATCGATCCCAGAAGATGGATTGCTTACCGCCGAACCCGCAGGTAAGTATAGACGTACCCAAAGTTACAGATGCAGGCATTATATAATGACACATGAAGAGAAGGGACTACCTCACAAGTGGAGAACCAGTGTTGACAGGGCTAATTCGATTAGGATGGATGTAGTCCACTCCCAATAATAGATGAGGAGGTGTCAATTCCAGGAGAGGCAAAGCTGCTTTTGTAATGAGCCAGCCCCTCCAAGTCCCTATTCAAGCCCAAATTAATGGTGTTAAATTTGCAAATGAATTTTAGTTCTGCTGTTTCTCTTTGAAGTCTGTTTCTGAAGTTTTTTTGTTCAAGAATAGTTACTTTTAAATCTATTATAGAATATCCAGGGAGATTGAAGTGTTCATCTACTGGCTTTTGTATGTTACCATTCCTGATGTCCGATTTGTGTCCATTTATTATTTTACGTGGAGACTGTCCGGTTTGGCCAATGTACATGGCAGAGGTGTCAATTCCAGGAGAGGAATGTACATTGGCCAAACCGGACAGTCCATATGTAAAAGAATCACTCTCTCATAACAGTCTAAATCGTGAAGCAATAATTTTCCATTGTACCCAGTTGAAGTAAATAATAATGTTCTTCATGGAAGTCTGAGAGGTTACCCAAAGAATGAATGTGACCCTTTGTCTAGTCCTTTAAAATTGTACAGTAAATCTGCTAACTGTTTAAATAAAAAAAAAATCTGTGACTCACTACTGAAAACTGTGGTACCAACATGAGTGGAGTCATGACTGTGTTTCAGTGTCCCTGTAGGCCAAACTGATATTATCCTTATTCACTCCACTGCTCCATGTAATTTTGTATTTTTCCATTGAACAGAATATGAAACGACGCAGGCGTCGAGATATTTTACGAGTACAACTAGTACGAATATTTGAACTGCTGGCAGATGCTGGTGTTATTAGTCACAGGTAGGTGTGGAGTTGATGAGAAGACATTGTTTATTTCCCTAACAAACTTCTGAATTAAGAGCCAATAGTTTCTCTATACATTTGTCTGTTTGTACACCTTATTGTACAACTGAACAATCACTTAAAACTTAATTTAGAGCAACATAATACACAATAATCCCCATAAGTCTTGTAGGAGGATTTCAGTGACCATAATATTTCACTATTATGATAGAATACTGGAATAATCAATATTTTGCCTTGTTCCCATGTTTTCTTTAAAGACCAAATAAAGCAAACAAACAAAAATGCACAAGGAGTTTGTAAATACTAATTTTAAAAACATAAAGATATGCTGATCAGTATCTATAAATTTACATCTGTTAAGTTACTGACCACTCTATTTTATTTGAAATGCCATGGAACATCTCACGTTTTCAATGAGATGTGTAAGTGTGTGACACGGGTATGTGTTTGCATGTGTGTTCTTTTTGTATGGAACCTTGTCAGTAGTGAATGAGTTAAGTTACAGGATCAAGTATAAAGCCCTTGAGCTACTTTTACATTGAGATCCCAAGGTGGAGACAGATAATCTAACTGGGCTCTTCCTGCAGTAACATCCTGATGTTATACAATGAGTCCTGGGAAAAGAAGAAAATGTGATCTATTAATACTTAACTCCCTGGAGATATTTAAAATAAAACATGGGGGGCAGGGGAGGTAGGAATATAAATTTTTGTTAATCTATCCTAAAATGTAAGATATCACTTTAATGGAAGTCCTTTAAGATTTATAAATCAGGCATAATTTTCATAATAGTCTCTTGTAAATTTTGAGTATTGGGAGGATAAAAAAGTGAAAAGGTGACTGTATCTGCCATTGTTATTGTGTAACTTTATGCCAAATAATTTGACTTTTGATACTAAGGGTTAAAGGAGGAAAAAAATCCAATAAAATATTATGTAAAATGAAGGACACTTTGACTTCAGTCCTGCAAAGAAATCTGTGTAAGAAATCCTTATTCCTTCAGAATTCCCACTGAGGCTAATCAGACTGTGCACAGGCATAAAGTACCACGTGGATGGATGCCTTTGCAGGATCATGGCCTTTGAAAATTCTGTTGCTAAACAGCTTAATTGAGAATGGACTTAAACTTTTGTACATTACACTATTGTATGTTCTAGCCTCTGCACAGTATAAACCCTGACAGCTCTGTTGTCTGGGCCGATGTCACCACCATATTATAAGAGAAGGTTTTATAGTGCCGGTGAACATATAAAATTATATGCAGATCATTAAAGTAAATATGCAAAAGTGATAAGTACTAAACATTTCAGCATCATCAATTCATGGGGAAAATATCTTTATTTTACAAATTTATGATAATGACGCGTGTTTGTCATATTATCATGCATAACTGTTAGCTGGCTATACTGATTCAGAGCAACTGGTTGAAGCTGAAGCTGAGCAAGACAGAGGTTATGCTAATGGGTAGAGGGAAAGCAGTTTGCAGCCGCAGTAAAGTCTCCTTTGATGAAAATATATACCTAATTGGTGAATTCAGTTTGTAGTTTAGAAGTTTAGGATTTCTTGCTAACACTATGCTCTTACATAGCAGCAGCATCTATGAGTAACACCTTCTACCATCTCTGAGTGGCTAGGAGACTTTGTCCCATCCTGGTGGATGTTGACCTGCCCTCAGCGATAAACTTTTTTTGTCACCTCCCAGCTGGACTACGGCAATGTGAAGCAACCTGGGTATGAAGCCATCAGCCCTTAAACTCCAGCTAGTAGAGGATCTCCTCAGCAACATGGGCTACTGCTGGCACATCAAATCTGTCCTCCACTCTCTATACTGGCTTGCCATAGAATATGAGTAATATTCAGGTCTTAGTACTTGTCTTCAGGGTACTCATGGCCTGCGCTCTACATATCAAAAAGTAGCCTAAAGCTCCAGGATGAGGATTGTTGTTGACAACTCTGCTGCTTGACTGTGCAGGAGACAGAACATTCTCTTTTGCCAGTCTGAGTCTGTGGAACAAACTCTTACAGGAACTGAGGACTATCTCAAACTTCACCACTTTCTGCTCCAAGGGCAAGGCACACGTCTTTGACCTTCCTTCTCTAATATAAACAGATCACTGTGTACATTTAAAGAAAAAAAAATCCTACTAGTACAAAACATTCCATTACACGCAGAGTTCTCTTCCAGAGGACAAGATGAGAGAGCATCAACCACATGTGACAGATGTTACATCACTTAAAGCACTACTAGAAAGCACTCAGATGCCATAGTGACGAGGCTGATATAAGAACCTATCTAGAATAGAGTATATAGCTGCTGTTTCCAGTTAGTACTCCGCAGCATAGCATAAAATACTGAGGACTTTGTCTAGCTCAGAAGATAAAGTATTTACTTTTTGACCAAGCACATCTAAATTATCCATTTATTTTAGGTGTGTACCTTGTTTGTTATAATAAGCAAGCGTTTTTTTTGTTTGTTTGTTTTTGAGGGGTGGAGTGGGGGTGTTAAACCATCACCCTGAACAAAATATTATGATTCTGTAGTAGTATTAGAGAAGCTCCTGATTTACAAGGCCTGGTTATTGGGTCCGATTTCATTAGTGCTTTCCTTGCTAAGACAACAAAAATGTGGTAAGAAAGGGCCTCGAACCAAATGCCAGTAAAATGACTTTGTTTATTAAAAAGTCTTTTAAAAGTTCTTGAATTTGAAGATATCCTTTGAAGCTTTTTAAATAAGTATATAGTATGTCTCTACTTACCATAATACTCTGAATATTTTTTTTTTTTAAGTGCAAGCGGTGGCCTTGATAATGAAACACATTCCCTCAACAACACTTTATTGGAGTATGTCGATCTCACTAGACAACTCCTGGAGGCAGAAAATGAAAAGGACTCTGACACATTGAAAGATATCCGATGCCATTTTAGTGCCTTAGTGGCAAATATCATTCAAAATGTTCCAGGTATGCTCCATACACTTTAATAGGTTTTGATGACTCATTTTAATACACCAGAACCACAAATTGTTCCTGAAGTTGTAGAAATTTACCATGCTAAAAATGGTATTTAAAACTGACAATATGAACTTTTCAGAAGTGATCACTGATTGTATTTTTAAATCTAAAAATTAAATTCTTGTTACTAAAAGACTTGATTACCAAGTTTGAACATGTTTCTTTCCGGGCTAATAATTGCTAAACTCCTTGTATACTGCTTCTGTTCTTTCATACCAGTGACATTCGGCATATATTAACTTTTTTAAAAAGCTGTTATGCTGTTGAATTTTGCCTGTATGGTACTGTGCTTGTTTCTAATTAATTTGGGTAATTTTTTGTTTTGTTTTTTGTCTTATAAATTTAGTGTACAAAAACTGTAGTGAAAAATGGGTCAAATACAGTATGTGCTTTTCTTACAGTGCACCAGAGAAGAAGTGTTTTTCCTCAGCAGAGCCTACGTCACAGTCTCTTTATGTTGTTCAGTCACTGGGCAGGTCCATTTAGCATCATGTTTACCCCTCTGGATAGATACAGTGATAGGAACATGCAGATAAACAGACACCAGTACTGTGCTTTGAAGGTATTTTAACACTTTCTGAACTTGAGAAATTACTTCCCTATATTGTCCGTACTTAAACATTTTTGCCAGTTTGCACTTCCTTGCCATTAGTCCAAGCATGGAATTTTCCTTGTCCTGGCTGATTTAGGCAGATGTTATCTCAGCCACAAATTATTCCTGGTTTAATTATTTTTACATTCTAATCAGAACTTCTCTGCCCCCTTCCCACTACCGTAATTTCAGCATGGTCCTGCAGCAAATACAAGTTTATATTAGTGCTAAGCTTCCCAGGCCCTCACCCCCCCAATTGCTCAACGAGAGAGAATTTCAGGATTGTTCAGATCAACGATCTTCTGTATCAGAGTGCATTACAGTATAGCACCAGCCAAACTAATGTACTATCTCTTATGGAACAAATGTAAACTTTTCAGAACAGACAGCTCCTCTTGTCTGGGAATTCAGAGCTGTAGAGTTGGTTCTGCTATTCCTTGAACAAAATGTTAAACAGAGTTCCTTGTGGCCTTGCTCATGGCAGTGGTCTGAATAGATGTTAGAGTTCTCTGATAGTATTTTAAAGGATTAGCTATAACTGCTCTAGCCCAACCTGATTATTCAAATGTGTTATTTTTTCAATTACTTTCTAAAGGCTATGTCTGCTGTACTGTGTTGTGGCCCTGTTGCAGATAACGTAGGACTCTCATCAGATGGTTATTTGTACAAATGGCTGGATAATATTTTGGATTCACAAGATAAAAAGGTAATATAAGCAGCATCAATAAATGTTTGTTAACCATTAGTGTGTGATTTAAGAGTCTTGAGGTCAAATTGGCACAAATGTTCTAAAGCAGCTTGCGCCTTATACAACTTTATTATTATTACTACGTATTAATGCGTTTAGTTGCAGTGGTGCTAACTAGGTACTAGGCACTTTCTGATCGCTCAAGAAAAATGGTCCCTGCTCCCAAGCAGCTCACAGTCTAAGAGCAGGCAGACAAGTAGACAGAAGTTAAGTGAAAGCGAACAGGAACAGCAGCTGACAAATTATATACAAATTAAGTTGATTCACTGTAAGCAGCAACAGAGCAGTAGTGGGTCTCTGAGAGAATTAAAGATGGCTGAGGTAGGGGCTTTGTGCATAAGCTCAATGAGATTGTATCATGCATAGGGAGCCATGTGGAATTATGAAGACAAAACTTTTCAAGTCTAAAAGGAAGTTATTGTTGGTTTTATTTCTCTGTATTACAATAGCTCCTAGGTGACCTATTGTGCTAGATAATATGCAGACATATAGAAAGACTTGATTCTTATCCCAAAGAGGTTACAATCTAGAGCTCTGATTCAGGAAAGCACTTAGGGAAAGTCCATCCCTTAAGTCCCACTGAAATCAGTGGAACTAAGCATGTGCTTAACTGCTGTCCTGCATCTGTGTTTTCAGGACATGGCCCAGGTCAAGACATGAAAAAAGTGAGAATAAAAAACAATAGGAGGGCATGGTTTGGGAGAATGAGGATAAAATTAATGATATTATGCAGTCATATGGTCCAATAAAGTGCACAACTTAATTCTACAAAAACTGTTAAATCTTTGTCTATTAGTATTTTTAAGGTTTACTCTCTTTTTATTTTTTTTTAATTAAATCTTGCTTATTGCAACTTGTTAGTTTTAAATGTCATCTGTTCTTATTAAAATTATTTTGTAAACCATTGCCTTTTGCTGTTTTTTTAAATTGTTTAAACTGTTGTCTGTTTCTGGTCTATAGGTGCATCAGTTAGGCTGTGAGGCAGTTATGCTGCTGTTGGAGCTCAACCCTGACCAGAGTAACCTCCTGTTTTGGGCTGTGGACCGGTGTTACACGGGTTCCAAGCGGGTTGCAGCTGGTTGTTTTAAAGCCATAGCCAGTGTGTTTCAGAATAGGTACAAAAGAGAATTTTTAAATTTACAATTCAGTTTCCCAAATTGCAGTTTTAAATAGAATTAATGTTTTGTTTTCTCTTAAATGGAACATGTTTTCCATATTGTTTTCAATGTTAAAGATTTCAAAGCATTGAACTATATTATTCTATACAATACTTAAACTAAATAAACTTACCTTTGCTTAGCTAATTCATAGTTAAAATAGCTAAATATACAGCAAAAGCTGTGTTATCCGGCCCTGTACCAACCTGAAGCTCTAAACCGGCATTTCTAATCTTCATAGAAAGTCCCGTTTATAGTCCAGTTGGCGCGGGGCTGGCAGGCTCCCTACAGCTCCCTGGAAGTGGCGACATGTCCCTGTTGCTCCTAGGTGGAGGAATGGCCACGAGGGGTTTGAAGTGCGGGAAGGGGGTGTGGGGATGGGGGTTGGGGTGCTGGAGGGGCCTTGGGGAAGGGGGTTGGGGTGCTGGAGGGGGCTTGGGTTCCTGGATCCTTGGGTAGGACAGGTCAACACTTGTGGGGAGCTGCCCAAGGTGATCGCCCCCCTGATCTGGTGCCTTGAGTCCGCTCCTGGACCCAAACTCCCCAGAGCCCGCATCTCATACCCCCCTCCCATGCTCCAGCCCCGCACCCCGTCCCCAAACTCTCTCCCTCTTAGTTAATCTGCATTATTCACTTACCTGCACTCCCCCATGCCCCCAACATGCCAGATAAAACAGCTTTTACTGTATTTAAAAAATGTTTTTTTTTTTTAACTGATATTTACGATTCTCCTCTAGGGATTACCTGTGTGATACAGTGATCCTCCTGAATCTGATACTATTTAAAGCAGCTGATTCTGCTAGGGCTATCTATGAAGTTGCTATGCAACTATTACAGGTTTGTAAGAAAATTTCATTTTAATATATTTTATGTTTAAAAAAATTCTCTTGTATGTTTAAAAAAGGTATTTCTGGTATCATTCAGCTTTATCTTCATCAATGAAATGCAGAGTGCATTATTTTTGTTGCATTTTTAGTAAAGATTTAGAGACAGATCATTATCTTTAATGAATCCGCACAGGTAAATTGATTTTGATGTAGCTATCTTGCCATTTACTCTAGCTGAGGATCTGGACCATATTGTTTCACAGCATCGTTTTAAAATATAAAAGCTAGATAAAGGTTTTCAAGTTGGCCCTCTGAAAGGGATAGCGTGTAGCAGTGCCATTCCAGGATTATCACAGGGAAAGCACAATTCTTTCCCTGCACCCCACTTTCTCCAGTAGGGCAGTAATTTGCTTAAAGTCTTTAGCATCAGGCCAAGGCTTTGCTTACTCCCCACTCATCTACTTGGAGGAAGGAGTAGTGTGGATAATATCAACATCTACTTACCCTTATGCTTCCAGTCCCAAGGTCTGAGGAGGCAATGCATTAGAGGCAGGGTGTCTTACTTTATCTTATGCCTCTGTGTGCCACCTGGCTTAGCTCACAAATGGGTGGGATTTTTAAGAGTGCTCACTGTTGGCTAGACACTATTCTTATTGAATTCAATGGGAACTTTATTGTTGGTGTCAATGTGAGCAGAGTTAGGCCAATGCTAAGCAATTTTGAGATTCTCCCCTCTGTTCCTATGTGAATGTCAGTGCTTAAGATCAATCAAACTAAAATAAAACAGTACCAACAGCTGCTGTACTAGTTTCACACAGTTTTGCCATCTCAAACCTGATCTGCACTGCACTGCCCCTAGTCCAGTCCTAGGCCATTTCTGAGCAGGAATTTATATTAATCATGGAAAAATTGTATGGTAATATTGATCTTGATTACTTCAACTTTCACTATGGAAAACTTATATTTAATGCAATAGGATGTGAAAATAGAACTTTGAAATTGACAGCTCTGACTGGTTCTCAAATGGAATGAGTCCCAGATAGCCAAGAATTTGACTCTACTAAGCTGCAACACTTTAAATCGGGGTGGCCAACCCTGAGCCTGAGAAGGAGCCAGAATTTACCAATGTACATTGCCAAAGAGCCACAATATGTCAGCAGTCCCCCAGCAGCTCCTCCACCCGCTTCTTGCGTCTCCCACCCACCAGCAGCCCCGCCAATCAGCGCCTCCCCCTCCCTCTCAGCACCTCCCGATCAGCTCTTTGGTGGCGTGCAGGAGGCTCTGGGGGTGGAGTGAGGGAATGGCAGGCTCAGGGGAGGGGGCGGGAAGGGGTGGAGTGGGGGCAGGGCCTGTGGTAGAGCAAGGGACTGAGCAGTGAGCACCCTTGGAAAGGTGGCGCCTGTAGCTCCAGCCCCAGAGTCGGTGCCTATACAAGGAGCCGCATATTAACTTCTGAAGAGACGCATGTGGCTCCAGAGCCACAGGTTGGCCACCCCACTTTAAATGATGGCACAATATATATTATGTTTCCTCAGAAGATAACCATGTAATCCCAGCTCTGTATTTAGCTTCAAATATCTGAATTTTATTGCTGCAGATCTTGGAACCTAAGATGTTTCGCTATGCTCACAAATTGGAGATTCAGAGAGGTGATGGGATACTGGGTCAGCCTTCTCCTTTGCCACACCTGTATTCTATGTCATATTATCAACTGTCGGAGGAATTAGCAAGGACATACCCTGAGCTAACTCTTGCTGTCTTCTCAGGTACAGTAGAGTACTTAACCAGGCTGGTAGTGGTCCTTAGAAATTTTGAATCCTTGTTTTCAGTAATCTAATTACAGGTAGGTCACTAAGCTTAAACCAAAGAACTACAAATGAATTTTGGGTGGAGGAGGCTGAGTTTGTTACATGACAGTTTCTCTCTCTCTCTCTCCCCCTCCCATTCCCTCCCATTTTGTTCAGATTTGAAACATAATGTTTTTTAAAGTGAAAATTGAGTGAAACCCTGAAAATTATTCTGACTGCCCCATTGACCAGCCTGTGAGGGATCACTCATCACAGACATAAGTTTTAACTATGTTTTTAAAAATTCTCTCTCTTCCCTGCCCTTAGAATTTCCTTATTTGCGGTAGATATCCTAGAACACATCAGTTTGTGACAGCTTAGATACAGTGGCTTGAATGGATTGTAGTGATATTCCTGGTACTACAGTTCACAGAATGATTTCTCTCGGATATCTAAGCAAACAAAGATATATTTGGAGGATATTGGTAAGGGAGAGGATTTTAAACCTTTGGTTATTCAACACAGAAATAATTTTAACTCTTATTGGAGTTAGTAGAGTCAATTAACACTTTTCAAAAATTAAAAAAAAATTGAATTTAGGTTTTGAATTCACTTTCAAGTGATTAATTACAGGGACACTATCATTGATTAAACTTAACAATCTGGTTAAAGTTCTTCTACACTTAAAGATCTTGTTTTTCAGTTTGTACTGAAAAATAGCTGATAAAACACTGACTAATTGTACAAGAATCAGTTTTAAAAAATAAACACCAAAAAACCATAAAATGGAAGATTTACTTGAAAGAGCCTTACAAGAAAATTCACATGTCAACACATTCTGTTCACTGTAAAATATAGCCCATGTCACTTCCTGTTCTCACACTCCATGGTTCACTCTTTGGTAATGTATAACAGCAGTGCAGTAAATTGCTTAATTTACATGCTTCCACTTAGTTTACGAATAAATCATGCATATCATAAACAAGACTCTTTTTAAACTTCTGCATATTTTTTAAAACTTGTTTCATTGTTATTGAAACAACTAATGTTTCTTGAATTTATGCAATCAGAATTAACATTATAAAAATGTTGTTTTATAAAGTTATATGTGCTAACCTGCCAGCAGTCAAAATTAAACACCAAAATAAGTACAATAATAATTGAAAGCCAAAATTGGAATCCTTTTTTATCCTGCAGTTCTTGGCTCCATAATCAAGTGAAATATTTTATAATAATCTGAAGTGAGATGGAAAGAATCTAGATTTTCAGTTTGAATCAAGATGAATAGATTAATGCATGAAGAATATTTCTATATTAAACTCAAATCCCACAAAAGAATCCACCTGTGAACATCTTTGAGGAGACCCTTTAACTTTAACAGAACTCTGTAGAAATAAGGCTGCCTATGAACAACAGTCTGTATCGTGCCTACAGTGCCATCACGTGCTTGGCTGGCAGCCTTCTAACATCCTCATTATGAAACCAGACAGCTCTCCCTGCTCATTGACGGATGAGGTCCTGGACCAATGGAAAACACATTATGAAAGCATGCTGAACCATGGTCCTGCTGATGACTGTTTAGAGCTAAATGACCTGGCAAACTCTACACAGCTGTACATCCAAGGATGAACACTGATTCTCCACCACTCGAGAAAGCTTGAAAGGACATACAAAAGTTACAGGATGGATATGCTGCTGGATCTGATGGTATTGCATCCAAGCTACTCAAAGGCGCCTTGGAACCAGTGCGCATGGGCTTACATAACCTGTTCTTAGAAATGTGGGCATTAGGCAAAGTACCAGCAGAATGCAAAGGGGGCATCATATTTCCCTAAATGAGGGCAGAGGATCTTGCACCGAGTGTGGAACTACAGGCCAATCTCATTGTTATCGGTCCCTGGAAAGATTTTTGCTCACATTCTGGTTGGTGGGATGCAGCTGTCCCATAACAGACATTGTCAGTAATCAGGATTCACTGCAGTCGGTCAACAATGGACACTGTCTTTACCCTCCAGCTTCTGGCTGAGTTGCATGGAGAATTTAATCACCTGCTTCATGTGGCACACCTCCGTATCAAAGCAACTTTTGATTCAGTTGACAGGTCAGCACTTTGAGTCGCACTGAAAGGAATTAGTGTTCCAAATGTTCTGTTAAATCTGGTGCATGATCTCCACACTGAAACCTGTGCAAGAGTACACATTGGGTCACAGCTTTCACTGCATTTCTACACACCCTCAGGTGTGTGTCAGGGATACATTCTTGCCCTGGCACTGTTCTGTCGAGCTATTGGCTATATATTAGGACTTTCCACTCCATACATCGGAATCAAGGTTGGTCAAGAAGTGTTTACCAGTCAAGTAATCAAGGCTGATGACACTGCCTTGCTTATAGAGAAGTGGGAGAATTTCAGCCTTGCACTCCTAGGTCCCCAAGATGCCACCCACAAGGTGGGATCAGACGTCTGATGGCAGAAAACCAATGTCAAGAACATTGTAGCTTGGACACCAGAATCCCCAGTTCAGGTGAAGTTGACTACCATAGAGAGTGTTGATGAGTTCATCTACCTAGGCTGCAAGCAGAGTTCAAACAGTCACAGTAAACCAAATATCAAAGGGGTAGCTGTGTTAGTCTGGATCTGTAAAAGGTGACAAAGTGGGTATTCACCCATGAAAGCTTATGCTCCAATATGTCTGTTAGTCTATAAGGTGCCACAGGACTCCGTCGCTTTTTAGTAAACCAAATGTTGTTCTTCAAATAGTGTCTCTGTGGGTGCTTCACTTTAGGTGTCTGTGTGTCCCTGTGCCACAGATCAGAGATTTTCAGTGGCAGTGCTCAGTCGGGGCACAAGTGCGCAGTAATCATCTTGCGGTGCCGTTGGTGCTTCATGTAGCACGCACGACCCGACCAGTTCAGTTCCTTCTCAACCATCCTTGGTTGCAGACGGAGCTCAGTGGCAGTGCTGCCTCTTTGTTTTTCTCTCTATAGAAATAGTTAGATTAGCTATAGTTTAGTAAGCCTAGTTTATTGTTTTCCCCCCCACACACAATCTTTTTTTTAATAGATATTTTTTAATTGTTGTTTTTCCCACTCTTTACCCATTGGGAAACTTCATGGCCACGGTGCCCAGCTCACCCGGGTTTAAATCATGTGACTCTTGTTGTGAGGCAATGACCATCTCAGATGGCCACTCACTGTGTGTCCATTGTTTAAAGGAAACGCATATTCCTCAAAAATGTGCCCATTGCAGCAACCTTAAAGTCAGGGCAATGTGTGAATGAGATCTCCGCCTCAAGGTGATTTTGATGAAAAAGTTCCTTCAGCCTTCTCCTCCGAGAGCAAAATCAGCATCAGCAGAGGGTTCTCTGAGCAAAACCTCTGCTAATGGGAGTGCTCAGTCTTCCAAATCCTCTAGAAAGCGAGCCGCAATCTCCCCTAATAGGGACACTCAGAGAAAGAAGAGGTCCCCGGTGAGGTCGCTATCCAAAGTGCCGAGCTCAAGTAAAGTGAGCACCTTTGAGGCTCCGGGCACCTCTGTCCCTGTCCCTCCGTAGATCTCTGCCAAGCCCCGCCACTCCCAAATGGAGTTGAGACATTCCTCCTCCCCGGCACCAACCACCCTGGTGTGGGAGTGGGCACTGAGATCAGTGCTGCCCCCACCGGCACCAACTCAGTCATCAGCACTGACAGACATGCCAAGAATGGCACCGACCGTCTCAACAAAGGCACCAACTGCATCTGCACCAGCGGCATCACCGCCACAGAAACAAACGACTACGCAGCAGTTTCTACAGCACAAGGACATAGCGATCTCCTCGGTGCTGCAATCACCCTTGAGCAGTACTGAGGGATCTCTGGACCAAATAACTGAGCAGTTGTCCACTTCTTCTGCTCCCCAGCCCACTTCCAATGATGAAGAGGAAGTACATGGGAGCTGCTTCTCCTCCCAACGCTCTTCACCCATGGGGCGAAGACCACCATGGGAAGCTGTTAAGATCAAATGTCGCCAACCTTGTGAGACGCAGCACTAGTACAGGCAATGCTGGATGTGTCCACTGATGCCCTTTCCCATGCAGGGTCCCCTTGGAACCCCTGGGTGGCATATAAGGCTCACTACACTAGGCCCTCAACTCCACCCTGGAGGGAAATTTGTTCTCCACCTTCTCCAAGCAGAGAGACGTCAGAAGCACCAGAGAACATGGTAGATGAGGAGGAACAAGGTTTGGACCATGTAGACATTTCCCCAGCCCACAACTCATTGTCCTTTCCTGACGAGGCAGTCTTACCACCACATCCAAGCACAGTTAATGACCTGAAACAATTTTAGGAACTCTTTAAAAGAGTATCTGCCAGCCAAGACATCTCCCTAGAAGAGGTGCAAGAAAACCAGTACAAGCTACTACAAATTTTACAGACATCCACTACATCCAAAATTGCTCTACCAATAAATGATGCCATAATGGAACTGCTAGAGAATGTTTGGCAGACCTCCGCAACCATACCACCTACCAGCAAAAGAGCAAAACAGGAAGTACTTCTTCCCAGCTAAAAGGGTGGACTTTTTGTTCTCTCATCCATAACCCAATTCTCTAGTGGTGGAAGCTGCTAACCATCACAGCTAACAACCCCAATTCCAGTCCACTCCACAGGACAAAGAACATAAACAATTAGACATCTTAGGCTGAAAAGTATATTCATTAGCTACACTCCAATTGCAGGTAGCCAATTATTCGGCCCTTTTAGCCAAGTACAACTATGACAATCATAGTAAGCTGCAAGAATTCCTTACCGGAGGATGGATGTAGCGGACACTGCAGCGAGAACAATGGCCACGGCAGTTATAATGCATAGGGCTTCATGGTTGCAGTTGTCTGGGATCCCCAAAGAGCTCCAACTCAAAGTAGAAGATCTCCCCTTCAACCGGGAGAAACTCTTCTCTGTAAAAACGAACAACGTTCTTCACTCTATGAAGGACTCTAGGGCCACCTAAAGAGGGACAGGCAAAGGGGTAGAGGAGTGGGAAGGGAGAGGAAGGGGATGGCATTACCCGATCTTATAATCTCCTGTACCCTTTGGTCCGTTGTTATTGCTGCCCAGGCATGGTAGAACAGGCACAGGCAGTGGCCACAAGGTTGGGTAGGAGTATTTGACAGCGCTGTATTGTTGGGGAGATCATTCAGATCCTCGACCAAGACTTCAAAATTGTTGCTTGGTGGTAGATGGTTATGAAGAGGAGGACTGAGTTTGAATAGTCCTATGTCTTTGTGAACATTGTTTATTTCTTTTCTGGTCAAATTGCTGTTGTTGTGGGCGGTGGAAAGAGGTGTTTCTGCCCTTTTGGTACAGTTGGTATCAATGTCTTTTGTTAGGAGACACGTCTATGGCTAAGGTGCACAGGGTGGCCCTAGAGTCCTTCAGGGACCCTTCTCACGAGCACCTCTTAAAACAGGAAGTGAACCGTCTCCTACATTGGGTGCTATGGAGAAAATTCCAGCTCAATACAAAGGGAAGGGTTTTTACTCCCATTATTTTCTCAACAAAAAGAAAAACGGTGGATGGAGGCCCATCTTAGATCTTTGGAAGCTCAACAAATTTGCACGGAATCAGATTCAAAATGGTCACACTGGCCACAATTATTCCAGCTCTGGACAAGGGGGACTGGTTTTCAGCCTTCGACCTCCAAGATGCTTACTTTCATATTACCATACACCCAGCACACAGATGATTTTTAAGATTCATGGTAGGGGTCAACCATTACCAATACAGAATACTACCTTTTGGCCTTTCCACTGCCCCTCAAGTTTTTTTAAAAACTGTTGCTGTGGGGTGGTCCACTTACAGAGGAGAGGAGTGATGATCTTCCCATACCTAGACGATTGTCTACTGAAAGGCACAACTCGGGAATAAGCGACACACATGATGTAGACAACCATCGAGCTGTTCCAGACACTAGGCTTGCAGATAAATATACAGAAATCTACACTGAACCCAGCAACAACTGGAATTCACTGGGCCTACCTCAACTCCACACAGCCCAGGGCACTGTTTCCCCATCACAGATTCATGACAATAACCAACCTCATCTCAACAGTCACTGGCAGCCCTAAAACGTCCTCCAAAACCTGCCTACAGCTATTAGGTCACATGGCAGCCATGACGTTCGTGGTGAGACATATGAGACTGCATAGGCGTTGCCTACAGGGCTGGCTGAGCCCTGAGTACACCGCCTGCAAACAGTCTAAACAAAAGAGTAACAGTACTCTCAAAGGTCGATGAAACCTGAAAACATCTGCACAGGGATTCCTTTCCAACAGGATCCTCAGTCACTAATAACCATGACCGACGCATCACTTATAAGCTGGGGAGCTCACTTGGACCAGTACACCATGTAAGGCTAATGGTCACCGATGGAAACTCAGCTCCACATCAATCTCCTGGAGCTCCAAGCGGTATACAATGCATGTAGGCACTTCCTCCCAATCATATGGAACAAATCAATCCGCATACTGACTGACAACGTAGTATGCATGTTCTGTATCAATCGTCAAGGAGGAGCTCACTCCCATTCACTCTGCATCAAGGCCCTGAAATTGTGGAACTAGTGCATTAACCACAATATAACCATCTTGGCATCTTACCTCCTGGGATGTCAGAATATGATGGTGGACACACTAAGCAGACACTTCTCTGAGGAACACAAATGGGAAATAAACTACAGTATCCTCCAATCAATATTCCAAAAATGGGGCTATTCATCTGTAGACCTGTTTGCATCAGCAACAAACCACAAGTGCCCACTTTTCTGCTCCAGCGTGGGACTAGCACCCAAGTCACTAGGGGATGCCTTTCTCATCTTGTGGGACACATTACTCATGTATGCATTCCCACCAATACCTCTAATCTCGTGAGTCAGTCACAAGATATGGACTGACAAGGCCCATATCATACTAATTGTTCCAACGTGGTCCAGACAGACTTGGTTCCCTTACTTGTTGCACCTGGCAGTGTGAGTGAGAAAGTTGTAGCGCTGTAAATTGCCAGTGTAGACAAGCCCTTACCGGGCTTTCTGCAACAAGACACACGACTCCAAAGCCCATACCATCCACAGTGGGGCACTGCTCTACAGACACCTGAAGTGGAGCACCCACAGGGACACTACTCAAAGAAGAAGAGGAAGTTACTCATCTTGTGCAGTAACGAGGGTTCTTCGAGATGTGTCCCCCTGTGGGTGCTCCACTACCCACCCTCCACCACTCTAGTTCGGAGTTCGTGCCTGCAATAGAGCTCTGCAATAGAGAAGGAACTGAACAGGTCAGGTCATACACACACTAAATGAGGTGCCAATGGTACCGCAAGATGACTACTGTGCACACGCGCCCCGACCAAGCACTACCACTGAAAATCTCTGATCTGTGGTGCAGGGACGCACCGACACCTAAAGTGGAGCACCTACAGGGACACACATGTCGAAGAACCCTCGTTACGCCAATGGTGACCTCAGCTCTGCGTCCATCAGCAAAAATTTAAGCTGACCTCACTGCGTTTCTAGGTTTAAAGTCTCTGTGAACGTAACCCTGAACCCTGACATGAGTTTCCCCAAGATACTTCAGGCAGCTGGAGTGTGGGTCATTCAGTGGTATTGGCGGCTTGCAAAATTGGCAGGGTTTAAACCCTGGTGACTGAGGCATGCCCCAGCAACAGTACCAGTACCCAGGAACAGGGACTGAAGTGTTTGAAAACACTTAAAAACAAAAAAATTATATCTATAACTAACCAAAACCAAACTACTAAAACAGGTACAAACTATATACAAATAAGAGGAAAAACTTGCACTAGCAAGGAATACATTCTAACAATTGTCATGAGCAGTGAGAAGGAGGGTCAAGGGTGGCGCAGCACCATCATGCAACAGAGGGCACATGAGCCACCCTGACCAGGTACCGCTAAGGGGAAAATCTCCAACAACTGTGCACTGAGTGTGCCCACAACTGAAGTAGAATGGATATGTGCAACACATTTGAAGCACAGTAGCTACGGAACAATTAGTAACTGTTTCTTTTTCAACTGATGGTTCTTGTCACCTCCTGAATGAAGTCCATGTCTCACTTATGGATGCAAAAACATCTTTGTGATGAGACAGAGTTCAAGATCTGTCAAACCGTGTGCTCCTGTATTGCTAAATGGGTGAGAAACTGGACTCTCTCTATCAGACTTGAAACAGCTACCGGCATTCCATATGTCCTGTCAGCGCCAAATCCCGAGCATGTAGTGGTTTGACTTTTTGGATATGTTAGTCATGCAATGATCTGGCATTCCTTCAGTTGTTCATTATATTAAAAAATGGTATTGTGTGCTTTTTGGCCATGTCAACAGGATGGACAAAAACATGCCAGCACACTGCTTTCAAAGTCTCCTCGACACATGAAGAGGTGCACACCTGATTCAACCTGGCACTGCCCACAAGGCTGCCTCAGAGATTCATGAATACACAGGATTGAGCCAGATCTGGAAATTTCGCTACCTGCATGCAATGCTGTCAACCGTGGTTGCTCTGGCTGGTGCAATGATCCTTAATAGACTCTGTGTTTGATGGGCACATTCCTTTGAAGGATTGAGGCCCTGTATAGTGTAGCATTGTTTATTTGTTTTTCTTATATTCTTAATATATTTTGGGCTACAGCTGAGGCTGGTAATGGAAGTGAGGAGGGTTCTGTTGCTAGATTTTTGTACAGAAGGGGTAGTTCTGCTTTTAATGGCTGAAATCATGAAGTTATAACCTACTCAGTAGAACCGTGTCCTGCAAAGATTTAAGCCTTGCTTGACTTTACACACTGCATTAAATACTGGTCATGCTGAAGTTAATTGTAATTTTGCCATTGACTTCTGTTGGGGTCAGAATTTCACCTTTTGACTTCAAGGACATGCATAAGTCTTTGCAGGATCGGGGCCTTATACAACTTTAAAGACACTTTAAGTAGTTTCTTTTAACCAGACAACTCTTGACATGATCCTTTTGCTTTATAACTGACTATCTTGTCTGTTAGGGCTGGTCCACACTAACCCCCCAGTTCGAACTAAGATACTCAACTTCAGCTATGTGAATAACGTAGCTGAAGTCCAAGTATCTTAGTTCGAACTACAAGGTACTTACCGCGGGTCCACACGTGGCAGGCAGGCTCCCCCATCGACTCTGCGTACGCCTCTCGTGGAGCAGGAGTACCGGTGTCGACGGCGAGCACTGCCGGGATCGATTTATCGCGTCTAGGCAAGACGCGATAAATCGATCCCAGAAGATCGATTGCTTACCGCCGAACCTGGAGGTAAGTATAGACGTACCCTTAGATTAGGGAATATGAAATATTTAACCCTAATACATTTGATTTTCTGTGTAAATGGTTTTTTAAACTGATACATAGTTAACTGTTTTTAATAAAGAGAGATTCCATGTATAGACTTCCTTCTTATAATTTGACAATTTAAGTTTTACTTAATATTAAATATGAATGTATCAGTTGATACTACCTGCACTTTCAGCATTCCAATTCTGCAATATAATTTTGTTCAGCAAAAGGGCTTATTCAATTGAAATCTGCATCCTTCATTTGGATTATGACGACAAATTTGTTCTCAATTAAATAAAAAATATCTTCAATAATAAGGCTGTCAAGTGATTAAAAAAATTAATCATGTGATTAATCGTACTGTTAAAGAATGAGGGTACCATTTATTTAAATATTTTTGATGTTTTCTCCATTTTCAAATATATTGATTTCAATTACCACACAAAATACAAAGTATACGGTGCTCAGTTTATATTATTATTTTTATTACAAATATTTGCACAGTTAAAAACAAAAGAAATATTTTTCAATTCAACTAATACAAATAATTTAGTTCACTCTCTTTATCATGAAAGTTGAACTTACAAATGTAGAATTATGTACCAAAAAAACCTGCATTCAAAAATAATTTTTTTTTTTAAACTTCAGAGCCTATATCTCCACTCAGTCCTACTTCTTGTTCGGCCAATCGCTCAGACAAACAAGTTTGTTTACATTTTCAGGAGATAATGCTCCTTGCTTCTTGTTTACAGTGTCACCTGAAAGTGACAATAGGTGTTGCATGGCATTGTTGTAGCCAGCGTAGCAAGATATTTACATGCCAGATGCGCTAAAGATTCATATGTCCCTTCATGCTTCAGCCACCATTCCAGAGGACATGCGTCTGTGCCAATGACAGGTTCTGCTTGATAACGATCCAAAGAAGTGCGGCCCGACACACATTCGTTTTCATCATGTGAGTCAGATGCCACCAGCAAAAAGTTGATTTTCTTTTTTGGTCGTTCTGTTCTGTAGTTTCTGCATCGGAGTGTTGCTCTTTTAAGGCTTCTGAAAGCATGCTCCACACCTCATCCCTCTCAGATTTTGGAAGGCACTTCAGATTCTTAAATCTTGGGTTGAGTGCTGTAGCTATCTTTAGATATCCCACATTGGTACCTTCTTTGCATTTTGTCAAATCTGCAGTGACAGTGTTCTTAAAATGAATAACGTGCTGGGTCATCATCTGAGACTGCTATAACAGATATATATGGCAGAATGGGGGTAAAACAGAGCAGGAAACATACAATTGTCCCCCAAGAAGCGCAGTCACAAATTTAATTAACACTTTTTTTTTTTTTAAACGAGCATTCTCAGCATTGAAGCATGTCCTCTGGAATGGTGGCCGAAGCTTGAATATGTTTAGCATATGTGGCATGGAAATACCTTGCAATGCCGGCTATAAAAGTGCCATGCAAATGCCTGTTCTCACTTTCAGGGTGACGTAAATAAGAAGTGGGCAGCATTATGTCCCAGTAACAGTGCGGACTCACCTCTGCGGTGCCTCCTGCTAGTCGTCTCCGGGAATTAGCTTGTTCCGGCTCCGGAGCACTCTGCAGGCCAGGGATCCACCTGTCCTCTGGCCCCCGCATCCCTCCCTGGACCCCGGTGCCCTTGTATCTGGGGTGCTGCCCCCTAGCCGTAACCCTTCAGCCTTAGGGTCTCCCCTCCCCGGGGAACCCCCACCCACTGTCCCCACCTTGCCTCAGTCGTAAGCTACTGCCAGTCATCAATTAGCCCCCGCTCCCTGGGGCAAACTGCAGTATAAGCCACTCATCATAGGCAAGGTTGGGTTTGGACCTGCTGTCTTGGCCTACCCCTGGGCTGCCCTTCTGCTAGGCTGCAGCCTGGAGCTTTCCAGGCTGGAGCTCCCCAGCTCCTCTGCCTTTCCCCAGCCCTGCTCCACTCATGTACCCAGTTTCTAGCTTCCTGCAGCCAGGCCCTTCCCTCTCTGAATGCAGAGAGAGACTGAGTCCTGGCTCCCAGCCTTTATAGGGCCAGCTGGGTCCTGATTGTGGCATGGCCCAGCTGCGGCTGCTTCCCCAATCAGTTCAGGTCTTTCTTTCACAGCCTGCCAGCCCTCTCCCAGGGCTAGTTCCAACCCTATCATGGCTGGAGCGGGTCAACACCCCGCTACAGTCCCGTAAATGTAAACAAACTTGTTTGTCTTAGCGATTGGTTGGACAAAGGAAGTAGGACTGAGTGGACTTGTAGGCTCTAAAGTTTTACATTGTTTTGGTTTTTTGAGTGCAGTTATGTAACAAATAAAAATCTACATTTGTAAGTTGCAGTTTCACCATAAAGAGATTGCATACAGTACTTGTATGAGGTGAATTGAAAAATATTTCTTTTTTATATAATTTTTTACAGTGCAAATATTTGTAATAAAAAATAATACGAAGTGAGCACTGTACACTTTGTATTCTGTGTTGTAATTGAAATCAATATATTTGAAAATGTAGAAAACATCCAAATATATTAAATAAATTTCAATTGGAATTCTATTGTTTAACAGTGTGATTAAAAATGTGATGAATCATGATTCATTTTTTTATCGCAATTAATTTTTTGAGTTAATTGCAAGAGTTAACTGTGATTAATTGATAGCCCTAATAATAGTATTAATTTATTCTTGTATGAAATACTAAAACTATAAATATACTACCACAGAAACTTTTCTAGTAATATTTATGGATTTGTATTTTATGTATGTATTTATTTTTGAATAACAGAGGTAAGCCAGAGAATTCAAACAGCACGCCCTGCTGGGAGACAGGTGATGCTGCACTATTTGCTACCATGGATGAATAATATTGAGTTGGTAGATTTGAAACCTTTGCCAACAATACGGCATCAAGATGAAGATGAAGAGGATTCTTTAAAAGACAGAGAAATTATGGTAAACAGCAGGCGCTGGCTACGAGGAGAAGGCTGGGGATCACCACAGGCTACTGCTATGGTTTTAAACAATCTGATGTATATGACAGCAAAGGTAAAACCAGTCTTTTGATATTTCTTGTTGTTTGATTCAGAGAACTGTTAAATCCAGAAAGAGAAGAGGTGCAGTATAGAGCTACTGATACCAATTAGTGAGCTTTTATTAGTAAGCTGTTTTAGGCAGTATGCAATTCTTCATTAGTATGGTTTGTCAGCTTATGCAAAAATTTTCAAAAGCCAGTTCTCCAAATTACTTGTGGATCTGGGAGCTACCAAATAGTTTAATGAACATTCTGGGTAATTTTAGGAGAAGCACATGGCATGCTATTGAGCCTATAAAATAATAACAGCTTATTTTTAATAAGAATGTCTTAATGATTACAGGCTTAAAATTGCTGTCCCATAATTTAGATATCTAGATAGATAACTCCCTTGTGTAACTTAAAAAAACAACAACCCAACAAACCTACCTAAAAACTAGTGGTGAGAGAACCTCAAAGGGATTGCTCAGATTGTGTGTGTCTTCTGTTTCTTTATTCTTCCTGGATAATTTGTTTGTCATTCTGTTTCTTCCTGCCTCCAAGTAAACAATAGGTTTTCTTTATGTTCTCTCTCCATTTAGTAAACTACATCTTTTTCCCTCCCTCCTTTTGTCCCCTTAGAAACCGAAGTTCTGAGAGTGATGTGGAAGGGTGGGATACGAGAGAGATGGTGGTGGTGTGGGCTAATCCTGTTGCTGGTAGCTGACGGAAAGCTGTCCACTTTCCTTGTCTCATTTATTTTCTGTATCACAGCAGAGAGAAAGGGAGGGAAAGGGTACCTTTGCTCCTCTGCCCAGTGGCTCTTAGAGGTGAAAGGCTGGCTTTTTAAATTAAAAAATTCAGGTAGTAAGTGGTTTCTGGGACATTGTGTAGGACTGTCAGTAGCTAGGATGCATTAGTAAAACCTCAGCAGTGGCAGCTAAATCTGGATAGCTGACAAGTATGCATTGCAAACTACAGTAAAAGCTTTGTTATCCAGCATGTTGGGGGAATGAGGGGTGCCGGTTAGTCAAAAATTCCAGTTAACTAAGTTATATTTACCAACTAAATACCAATTTTCAAAGAATTAGAATACAATAAAATGAAAAAAGTATAAAATAGTATACAGGTACTCACCAATCCAGTAGTACTGTATTGCAGAGTGGTTGCTTTCTTGAAGCACTTAGGTGTAAACCTACTGTATAGAAAACTTTTACCTGTAATCATATGACACTACATATCACTATGGGCAGTGCATGGCGTACACCCAGATCACTAAAAATACATTTAACAGTAAAACTATACTGAACATAATTTAATCTTTCTTTGATTCAGAAGGTACTTCCGGCTCTTGCAGTGCCTCAGGGTCATCATTATCAACGTCAATTATAACTGTAGATGTAGAAGGTGTAGGAGATTGGGCTGGATCTGTAATGACCCTGTGACTCACCTGGGAGCTGCTTTTTTGAATAAATCCCTGGTATCCGCTTGCTTAGTTGTTTTCTGCCTCTTCTGCATACAAGTAGAGTGTAGAATGTGCAATTGCATAACCAATTGGGCAACATACCAGTCTCGGTTACTAGATTGAAGATTTGTATTGGGAGAGAATAGAAATGCTGGATAATATAGCTTTCTGGTTGATAAAGTGCCGGATAACACAGCTTTTACTGTACATTGTTATTCTTTGCTCACTGTAGTGACCCTGAGAGAATTACTTGTATTTGAGGAATATATTAAAGAGGATGAGCATTCATAGAAGCTTCAGTGTATAGAAATAGATAAAACATAGTAGCTGATCATAAGAGTTTGTTTCCTTTTTCTCAAGCCTATTAAACTTATTCAGTAGAAAATCCTTGCTTGAAGTTATTTATATTATTGAACTTTACAAAAGGGCTATCTTAATTTTGTTTTCTAGTATGGTGATGAAGTGGCATGGTCAGAGATAGAGAATGTCTGGACTACTCTAGCAGACAGCTGGCCAAAGAATATGAAAATAATTTTGCACTTCTTGATCAGCATTTGTGGAGTGAATAGTGAACCCAGCCTCTTGCCTTATGTAAGTGCTTGATGCTACAGTCTTCCCTCACGTTCTTATTTCTTTAAAATGTTATTTTATGTGTTTAGCAACTCTTCATTAAAGACCACTAAATAGATGAATAGTAACATAAAGGGTCATGCTATCACATTCTAATACAGCATGAGGCCGATGTCATCCCATTGTGTCACAATGTGACAACTCAATGCTGTGACCAGTTCAAATTCAATTTCTCCTATTTTGCAGTCTCTGGCATTGACATGTATTTTCTATTTCAAATTATCTTCCAAAATGCAAATATTCTCCCAATGAGAAGACTTCCCCTTTCTGGTATGGTTGTATTTTTATAAATGAATTCCTCTATTCAGAAATGCATGATGATTTTTAATACTATGTTTCACTCCCTCTTTCTTCTCATATATTGTTACCGTATTCTATGTTCTTGCACCACCATATAGTTCTGTATCTTTAAAAGAAAACTCTATTTTGACTAGGGATTAAAAAGATAAGAAGTATTTCTCATGACTGATAAATTAATAAATGAATGATGGAATACTGCAAGGGCTGCCTGCAGACCTGTAGAATTGTGGAAACCTTCCAAGGGTGGAAGGGCATAGGAATTATTTGTGGGTGGAGACAAGGGGTTACAGGGTGAGCAGGCCAGTTTTACCAATGGATTTTGAGAGAAGAGCAGCACTGTTCGGTATTTTGTGGAGTAATCAATAACAAGGAATATGGTGCCAATAATTCCTTCCAACTTTTAATGAGGGAATTCCAGCTCAAACACCTCACATCACAACCCAGTATAATTTTATATACATGTTGAACCAAAGCGATGGCAAAATAACCCCCCATGGTACTCTGCATTAGAGAATCCGCAGAGCAATTGTTTGCCACTAACCTCTGAGTTCACACAGAAAAATCAAAATGGAGATACTGAGGAATGACTCCATCCAGTTTCCAGGATCTCTAGATGCCTCAAGATAAATTCAAGATCATTGTTATCTAGGGTTGCCAACTTTCTAATTGCAGAAAACTGAACACCCCTGCCTCGCCCCTTCTCTGAGGCCCTGCCCCCAACTCACTCCATCCCCCCTCCTTCCGTCGTTCACTCTCCCCTACCCTTACTCGATCATTTTCATCGGGCTGGGGAAGGAGGTTGGGTGCAGGAAGGGGTGAGGGCTCCAGCTGGGGTGCAGGCTCTGGGGTGGGTCCAGAAATGAGGTGTTCAGGGTGTGGGAGAGGGCTCTGGGCTGGGGCAAGGGTTTGGGGTGTGGGAGGGGGTGAGGGCTCTGGCTGGGGGTGCGGACTCTGGGGTGGGGCTAGGGATGAGGGGTTTGCGGTGGAGAAAGGGGCTCTGGGCTGCGGCCGAGAGGTTCGGAGTGCAGGGAGGGCTCCAGCTGGGGGTGTGGACTCTGGAGTGGGGCTGGGGATGAGGGATTTGGGATGTAGGAGGGGGCTCTGGGCTGGGGCAGGGTGTTGGGGTGCAGGAGATGGTATGGGATGTGGGCTCCGGGAGGGAGTTTGGCTGTTTGAGGGGGCTCAGGGCTGGGACTGGGGATTAGGGTGTGGGAGGGGATGCAGGGTGTGGGCTCCAGGAGAGAATTTGGATTTGGGAGGGGGCTGAGGGCTGGGGCAGGGAGTTGGGTTGCGAGAGGGTGTGAGGGATGCAGGCTCCGGGCTCCGGCGGCTCCCGGGAAGTGGACGGCATGTCCTTCCCGCTCCTAAGCGGGGGTCGGGGGGCAGAGGGCTCTGTGCACTGCCCCTGTCCATAGGTGCCTCCCCCGCAGCTCCCATTGGCCATGGTTCCCAGCCAATGGGAGCTGCGGAGCTCGTGCTCGGGGTGGGGGCAGTGTCTGGAGCCCCCGTGGCTGTCCCTATGCTTAGAAGCCGGAGGGACATGCTGGCTGCTTCCCGGGACCTGCATGGAGCCGGGTAGGAAGCCTGCCAGCCCCACACTAACCGGACTTTTAACAGCCTGGTCACCAGGGTCCCTTTTCAATCCAGTGTTCTGATCAAAAACCAGACACCTGGCTTCTCTAATGTTATCAGAGGTTGCTGAAAAGAGTAAAAGAATGAGCGATCATTTTATCCCTAACTAGAATAACTATTGACAGTCTTCTGTTTCTCAGCATTGAGTTCGAAGTACTTTTTTTCTTTATTTATTTCTTAAAGAATATAACTTACAATAATTTACTGAAATAAGACCTCATATAGATCCCACATTAACTTAACATGCAATTAATAATAAAATATTTCTTTTAATTAGTTGTTTAAGATCCTGTTAAAACATACGAAGGACTCAAATATCTTGAGATTTAAACATATGCTGTGTTGCAATATTAGCACTTGAACAAGAAAAGTGGTACAAATAATATAAGTAAAATAAAGTTCACACTGTATCATCATTAAAAGGACGTTGTATAGGGCAAAAGTATAGGTTTATTAAAACGTGATTTTACAAAACTTAATTGAAATGTGTTTCATTGTTTTTTTTAAAAGGTATTTCAATTAAATGATTATTTTTGTTTGGATTTAAATACGTCTCTGCAGCATACACAACAAACATGTGGCTGTAGTAATATAGGAGAATCAGAAAGTGAAACTGGATAAAAACAAAAGTGAAACTTTATAAGCTTGCATTTTCATTGTCCAATTTAAATTAAATGCAAAAAGTAAATAATTACAATCAATGATGAATATTAAAGTCTGTAAAAATTTAAATATTTGCATTTAAATATTAATAATCTAATGTGTTGTTTTTTTTATAACACTGGTAAGGAATTTTTTTATCTTCATGATATCTCAGTAAGGAATGCTATCTTTGTTTATATTTCTGATGTGACAGATCATAGAATCATAGAATATTAGGGTTGGAAGAGACCTCAGGAGGTCATCTAGTCCAATCCCCTGCTCAAAGCAGGACCAACACCAACTTAAATTATCCCAGCCAGGGCTTTGTCAAGCTAGGCCTTAAAAATCTCTAAGGATGGAGATTCCACCACTTCCCTAGGTAACCCATTCCAGTGCTTCACCACCTTTCTAGTGAAATAGTGTTTCTTAATATCCAACCTAAACCTACCCCACTGCAACTTGAGACCATTTCTTCTTGTTCTGTCATCTGCCATCACTGAGAACAGCCTAGATACTTATGTCATTATGATTTCTCTTAGAACTAGACTAGATTACATAAATCTTCATATGCAGTAAATAGTATAGGAGTACTTGTGGCACCTTAGAGACTAACAAATTTATTAGAGCATAAGCTTTCATGGACTACAGCCCACTTCTTCGGATGCATATGCATATGCATATCATTCTTCGGATGCATATGCATCCGAAGAAGTGGGCTGTAGTCCACGAAAGCTTATGCTCTAATAAATTTGTTAGTCTCTAAGGTGCCACAAGTACTCCTGTTCTTTTTGTGGATACAGACTAACACGGCTGCTACTCTGAAACCAGTAAATAGTATGTAGCTAAAGGCAAAGGATTGTGGTGTACAGTTCACCTCCTGTTTTTTCCTCATCTTTAAAAAACATAAATTCAATCTCTCAAATATTTCTGTTTTTAATGACAGGTGAAGAAGGTTATTGTTTACTTGGGTAGAGATAAAACAATGCAACTATTGGAAGAACTGGTGAGTGAACTACAGCTTACAGATCCAGTCAGCTCTGGAGTCACTCATATGGATAATCCACCATATTACCGCATCACTTCCAGTTACAAAATTCCTTCTGTCACTTCAGGTGAGAATTCGTTTGACTAGGCTATTACTGTGTTTTAGTTGTTATTTTCTATTGTTATGAGTTATTTGGAAAATTTAAATGCAGTACAGGCACAATAGATTTAATATAAACAAATAAAAAAGCTTTGTTTTTTTTTTAATTTTTGACTTATTGATACCATTAAATGTCAGATTTGCCATTCCTTGTACATACAGAGATCTCGCTAATATTAAAAAATACAAGACTGATCTTAAGTGATTACTGATTTTCACACAGATTCTCTTTGCGTGAACCTATGTGTATGTTTAGCCTTGTCTGCACTCAAAACTTGCACTGGTTTAACTAAAGTGAGTTTTTTAAATCGAGTTAGTTAAACTGTTGGGAATTCTTAAATCTATTTAAACAGGTTTATACTGATGTAGTGTAAATTGGTACTTACTGACATAAGCAAAATCTATATATGCCTGTGTAAACTCATTTAAGAGTGTCAAGATAGGAAATTGTGTCGATTTTAAAGAAATAATTAAAAATAATGTTCATTAAACTGGTGCAAGTTCTGTGTGTAAACAAAGGGCTTGGTTTCTACAAATTAAAAAAACAAACAAACCTGAAGACTTAAAAGGACACTTTATTTGCAATGTGCCTCAGTCCTGCAGCTTGCTGAGCCCTCAGGCTCTGATCCAGCAGAACACCTAAGCATCTTATTTTTAAACAAATAAATAGTCTCAATGACTTCATGTACTCTAAGTTAAGAACCTTGTAGGACTGAGCCCATGGATTGCCTGGCGTCCAGTTTTCAACTGGAACGCCCGGTCAAAAAGGGATCCTGGTGGCTCCAGTCAGCACAGCTGACCAGGCCTCTAAAAGTCCGGTTGGTCACAGTGTCCGGCTCCATGTGGCTCCCAGAAGTGGCTGGCATGTCCCTCCGGATCCTAGGCGCAGCGGCAGCCAGGGAGGCTCCACGTGCTGCCCCTGTCTGCAGCGCAGGTGCTGCCCCAAGCACCATCTCCACAGCTCTCATTGGCAGGGAACTGCAGCCAGTGGGAGATGTGGGGGTGGTGCCTGCAGACGGGAGCAGTGTGCAGAGCCCCCTGGCCATCCCTGCACTTAGGAGCCAGAGGGACATGCCTGAGGTAAGCGCTGCCCAGAGCCCATACCCCTCCCCCACTCCCACAACCGTACCCCAACCCTGAGCCCCCTCCCGCACCCAAACTCCCTCCCAGAGCCCGCACACCCTCCTGCACTCCAAACCCCTTGGCTCCGGCCTGGAACCCCCTTCTGTACCCCCAACCCCACCCTAGTACCTGTACCCCCAGCTGGAGCCCTCACTCCCTGCCACACCCCAACCTCCTGCCCCAACCCAGTGAAAATGAACAAGTAAGTGAAGTTGGGGGAGAGCGAGCAATGGAGGGAGGGGGGGGGATGGAATGAGTAGGGGTGGGGCCTCGGAGAAGGGGCGGGGCAAGGATGTTCGGTTTTCTGCAGTCAGAAAGTTGGCAACCGTACCCATTGATCTGTGGCAGATTCTCCTAGCTCTGGAACTGTGAAAGACAGCCATAAGGCTGCTTTCTGAAAACGCCCTCACCAGCTCTTTTGCATGGTGTAGGCTTAGGGCATGTCAGCATTGCTGTATCATGCGGTGCTGCAGAGTTTCTAGGCAGCACTGTGGCTAATTGGCAGCCTGGGAAGTCTGTTATAACACAAGCAGCCCCTCCTCCTGCTCCCCCCCCCCCCAAATTATGCCTGGGGCCTGTGCAGGCTCTGAACTGCCCAGGCCAGCCACCTTTGCTTCCCTCCCTTTGGGCTGCAAGTTCTGTGCTGTGCTTCTTAGAGTTGCAGCACAGGATCTATCCTTGTCTTCATGTCCATCTATAAAGCATCCCACTTACGTTAGCATTAAACAATAATAAATTATAAGCATTTGTGCAGTAAACTGTAAAAATGTGACGTGCAGGGGGAAGAAACACACTACAAAAATTCGAAGTGCTGATAAACTTCATTATAGGTGGAGTGGCAGAAGCACTTATATTAAAATTGTCTAACACTTTCTGTTACCGCCCACTATTTTATATATTGATTGCAAGTTGGCCTTAAAAAGAAATAGCTAATACTAGCTACAGTACAAAGATAGTATTTTTGCACTCTAATTTCTGGTTTGTTTACATTGTGAATTAACATATGTCAGACCCCCTAAAACCTACATTTTAGACCATTTCTGCATTTGTGGAGGCTACATGTAGCTACACGCTGCACTGAAAGGCGGGCTGTGTCCACATTCACTAGTGTATGGAGCTACACGCTGCAGTGAAAGACTCTGGAAGGGGGCAGCAGTGGGGAGCAGCTTCTCACTGCCAGAGCGTTTCATTGAAGCGAGAAAAGGCTCTGATGAGGAAACAGCAGGTAAAGGCTCTGGCAGCTCCCTGCTGCTTGAGCTTTACCTCTCGCTGCCTCCATCCTGCTAGAACATTTTGCTGTGGCGAGGAAAGACTCTGGCAGGGGGGAGCTGCCTGAGTCTTTTCCTGCTACAGTGAAAGGCTCTGGCAGCAGGGAGGCAGTGGACACTACACAGTTAAAAATAGTAGTGTAGTCATGGAGGAGTGTAGAGAGCTGTGTGGTGTATATACCCTAGGTTTCAGGCATCTAGGTCTTTCTACTCATCTAAGCTATGCCTCACCATCTACACTGCTCTTTATATCCATGCTGACCAGGTGTGCAGTGACTGTACTCTAAACACTGCCGTAAGTGTAGACATACCCTTAGAGATGTGTGGAGTGCAGCATATAGGAAAGGAAGAAATACATATCTAAAACCTTTTACAAAAGATTAACTTTCTACTAAATGCACATCATAAAGACTTGAACACAAATCCTTTATATACACAAACAAACTAAACATATTAGTAAATACTATTTCATAAGCATTAGTGACCTTACTATCAAAAACTTTCAGGATCTCTGTCATAGTGAAAATGTTTGTTTATAGCAGCCCATATTTTTAAATCTAAATTGTAACCATTGTTTTTTAAATTGATAGTCCTTAATTTATATTTGCACGTATTGTGACAAAGTGTGATGAACACTTAGGTAGTATCTACACCGCAATATAACACGCAAGGTGGGCCCAAGTCAGCTGACTTGGGCTTATGGGGCTATAAAATTATAGTGTAGATGTTCAGGGTTGGACTGGAGCCCTGAGACACCCAAGGAGTCCCAGAGCCTGGGCTCCAGCCATAGCACAAACATCTACACTGTTATGTTATAGCCCCACAGCCAGCCACCAACCCCTCCAGGCCCGAGTCAGCCGACCCAGGCCAACCGTGGGTGTCTTTTTGCGATATAAATGTATCCCTATGGCTCTTGTACAGTACTACTTTAGTACAAAGAAAATATAGATCCAGGATTTTCAGATAAATTCATACATTGCGTAAACTTTTCAATATTTTTACCTATCCTAAGTTATTTTTCTCTTTGTCCTTAATTTACAGGTACCACTTCCAGTAGCAATACAATGGTTGCTCCTACAGATGGCAATCTTGACAATAAGCATACAAAAGATAGTATTGAAGAGAAGTAAGTATCTCCTCAAAGAGCAACAGTACTGAGTTCTTGACTACTTATAACCAATGCAAATAACTACAGTCTGATCGATTTCTTAGTTTACACTATATTATTGTTGCAGCCAATCAGATTACATATTCAAATCTCTGTTTCCTGATTGATTTATTAGGAACCAACAATACATCTATTTCTTGATCTCTAATTTACTCTTCCAGATTTGTGGATCCTCCCTGTGTGGCCCTCCTATTTCAATCTATCTGAGCTATAAAAACAGACCTGCTATAGTATCAGCCCCATAGGATTTGTGGGGCTTTTTGTTTGTTCTTAAAGGTTTTCCTACATGGGGAAATTTACCAGCAGAACTTATATGTAAAGAATTTCTCCAGTATAACTCCCCATGTTGACACTGTTATTCCACTATAAAAGTGCCTTTTTCTGATTTAGTTTTTGTCACTTTGAAAACGGTATCAGCTAAAGCGGAAAAGGGCATTCTTACTCTGGAATAAGAGTGTCCATGCAGAGTTTTATACTGGTATTACTACATTCTTATCCTTATGCTGGTAAACTTTCCGAAGCAGACAAGTTCCATGTTATAACAAAACAAAACAAAATGTTAGGTCTAATGGACAGGACTTGTCTGGAGGGCAGTTTGCCTCGAGCCCCCTGTTTGAGAGGGTCCCCAAATAGAGTGGTGTTGCGACACCACACTCCAGGTCACAATGCTATTGAAGTTTTGCCCACCAACCCCTTGTCCCCAGTCATGACAGGAGGGGCAAGAGGGCCGCACCTGAGTGGTGCTGTGATCCCATCAGATCGTAACAACCAGAGCAGGGAGCTGGGTCAAGCCCTGTGAGACAGGAGCTGCTTTTACGGGGTGAATGTGGGACAGGCTCATTCTCCAACTGTCCCCCAGCCCTCCCCTCAGTGTTTGTTTTTGTATCCTTGGTAGGGGGCCTCAGTTTCAGATTTTGCCCTGGATCCCCAGAATCCTCTGTGTGGCTCTGCTAAAGGAGAGCTCTCCAGATATTTTTGTTGAAGGCATTCTGTGCAAGATTCTGAACTTTGCTTCTAAGAGATGTAACACAGAACTTGCAGCCCAGGAGGATGGGCAGCTCAAGTGGCTTTTAGCCAGCTTTGCATCTTCCCAGGCTTCAGCTATTCTTGGGGCTGGAGAGCACTCCAGCTAAGATAGACAGTGCTGGAGGCCTGTCTGAGTTCCAGCAATCTCTCTGGGCTGACTTCAGAGCTGCATCATTGTCCAGACTCTCTGCATGTGTGCATGCTTCAACCACATTCATAATACACACCTTTTACACCCAGGCTTGCAAGTGGGGTGGGAGGGTCTTTAGGAAGCAGCCATGTAGCTATCTTCCACGGTCCTTGTGCTAGGGGAATCCTGTACTGTTTGAAAAAGAGGTTTTTAAGGCTCATTTATGCTGCTCTGACCATTTTCTACAGCAAAAAGGGGCCAGAGTGGGGGTTGAGTATCTGTGAATATCTGTGTCAATTCATATATTGACTTTATGTTTTGGTGAATGATAAGATCAACTTGAGTGTAAGCTCCTTTGGGGTAAGAATCACTCTTATGTTTGTAAAATGCCTAACACACAAGCTCTTAATAATTATTCTGTTTCTTTTTGAGATAACTATTAACCTCAGTTTCAGTGAATATTTACCTCTCTATCATGTTTTACTACAAAATATTATGTACTGTGAATGTGTTATATAATATGTACATAAACATTGTATTCAGCTAGATATTAATGCAGGTGTTTTAAAGAAATAGATTGTCTCATTGAGATACCTGAAGTGGAAGTGATACATTGGAAAGTGCTCCTGACTGATTTAATAGAGGGTGATTGGTTAATTTAGATACCATATCACAAAACTTTATAATTGTCTTTGTAATATAAATTATTTTGCATAATACATAGTTACATTGAAAAGAAACCCTCGTGTAAAGCACTGAATTGCTATAACATTTTACCACAAAACACACCTGTTACTAACACTCATGTATTCATTTGTTCAGCTATGTGCATCTAGATATCTACAGTGGGTTGAATAGTAATTTGAACCGCCAACACCACAGGCTAGAATCTCGCTACAGCAGCAGCTCTGGAGGATCATACGAAGAGGAAAAAAGTAATATATTTTTTTAAAATATTTGAGTGAATATAGCCTAGAATTTTCACAAATATTAAAAATTGTTGGGTAAAGATTATAGGACAAATTCACATACATTCAGAGAGCGTGACCAGGGACTCTAGGGAACAAGAGATGAGGCAGGCTGCTTTCTCATGCATACAGCCCAAAAGAGCTTTCCCCCATCCTTTAGCCCTAATCTCCCAGTCCTAAGTTTGCTGCTGAAGTTGCAACTAATAGACACTCACTTTCCACAGCAGGATGCAGGACAGGATGGGGAACCAGACGTTGTAGTGCTTTCTTCTCCTCTTACTCTCCAAAGTGGGCTGTGATCAGCAGTTTTTGGTGTGTCCTCTTCCCAATTCCTCTCCACCTCCTTCTCAAATAGCCACCAATCAGCAAAGGAAGGTGTGGTATCCCAGTGACTTGAAGGCCACTCAGGTTTAAATGCAAACAAGAACAAACTTTATTCCAGGGCTCCTCCTGGCACCCCCTCAAGGTTTCTCTTCCTCGTGATGCTCCCTGGAGCCTTTCCTGTTCCTTTTCCTGGCTCTGCTTCCTGGTATCTTAAAGGAGCCATGCCCAATAAACAGCCATTCGCAAATACCACATTTTCCACCTCCAAACAGGTTTTTTTTGTACAACCATACAGTAACAAATTATACAGTTTAAACCTTCAAAATGCCAGTAATTCATTTGGATGTTACACCACAAAGACATTCAGCCAACACGGGGGCCCACAGGAGCGTAAAGGTCTATGCATCACTCTTGGGACACCAACAGCTGGCAGATGCAGGGTTGGAAGTGAAATTGGAGCCTCTGGGTTTGTCTTCACATACAGCATTGCAGTAGCATAGCTACACCAGTGCAGCTGCCTCACTGTAGCGTTTTAGTGAAGATGCTACTACAGTGATGGGAGAGCTTCTCCTGTTGGTATAATTAATTCACCTCCCTGAGAGGAGGTAGCTATGTTGAAGGGAGAAGCTCTCCTGTTGACATAGTGCTGTCTACTCTGGGAGTTAGTTCAGTATAACTACATTGCTCAGGGGTGTGGATTGCGTTACACAGTTATACTGATATAAATCTAGTGTAGACCTAGCCTGTGTTGGGGCAGGCAGTACCCCTTCAGCTGCAGATGGTGCAGTGGGGATTTCCACACCCCCTACCCTGTGATGGGCTCCTGTACATGCACTAAATTACTGATATACCAGTGGGACCCATCATGCAATTCGTGTGTTACCACTCCTAGACACTGCATAGCCTGCAACAGAATTGAAAGCTGTGATCCAAACTTGGACCCCCTGCATAGTCTGTGTACACATACCCATTGCCCCACCACCAGGGTCTTCACCCTAGCCCTCTGTGTGTCATCTGTGTAACCTTTGTAGCATGCCTGCTGCTTCTGTATGTGGTTGTGAACCTCCTGTGGATCTTTAAAATGGGGCTTAATAAGTAATGATAAGTACAGCTCTCACCCCAGCATCAGGAAAGGTGGGGACTGACTTACTGATCTCTGGGAAACAGCCCAGTAATGCTGTAATACTGGGTGGAGAGCTTGCAGAAAGGGAAAACCGTGGGTCAGATGAGCCCAAAATTCATTCTTCAACGTGAGATTAAATCTCTCTATACCCCCATTAGCCTGAGGGTGGTACCTGGGACTACAGATACACAAGATCTCTTTATCTGCTAGGAATTGAGTGAAACAAGGAGAAACAAACTGCAGTCTGTTATCAGTAATTATCATTCAGGGATAATCCCACCTAAAGAACCACTCCTCCAGCTGATCACAGACTACTTGTGATGGTACTAGGCTGCTAGCTGCTACCTCTGACCATTTGGAAAAAGATTCTAAGCTACTAATAGAAACCACTGATACTGTGGGGTGGGAATTATTTCTCCACATAAGGCTAGCTGTGGACTGTCACAGCCCAGGTGGCAGCAGGGTAGGAATCAGTGGTACACTGGCTTGCTTATAGGATTTACCACTAAGGCCAGGTCTACACTAACCCCCTAATTCGAACTAAGGTACGCAACTTCAGCTACGTGAATAACGTAGCTGAAGTTCGAAGTACCTTAGTTCGAACTTACCTTGGTCCACACTCGGCAGGCAGGCTCCCCCGTCGACTCCGCGGTACTCCTCTCACCGAGCTGGAGTACCGCAGTCGACGGCGAGCACTTCCGGGTTCGACTTATCGCGTCCAGACAAGATGCGATAAGTCGAACCCAGAAGTTAGTTCGGCGGCGAGCGATCGACCGGGTAAGTGTAGACTAGGGCTAAGTAAATGTGGTTCACAATTTCTGAACAACTCTTCAATGTGACTATCAATTCCTGATCACTATACCGCTGTGCAACACCTCTGCCTCATATGTACCATCCCAAGGTGCCTTTTGTGGGCAATGGCCAGCATTTCTGTCCGCATAGCCTCTGGAAATTCCACCTATGAGTCCCAAAGTAGATCTTGATCACCCCATGATGACAATTCAAGTCTCACATGAAAATAATCCCCTGATAATCTGAAATAGTTTTTGGCCAATCCTGAAAAACATATTTGAGAACTTTCTTGTAACTAGAGCTGTCCCTTGGGATGGTGAATCGGGGTGACCTCCCCGGACCCACGCTTTGGGGGGCCTTGCTCTTAGATAAAATTGTGAGGAGGCGGGTGGGGAGGGGAGGCGGGAGGCGGACAGGCAAGCGGGGTGAGGAAGTGAACAGGGAGGTGAGTGGCAGGTGGGTGGGTGGGCGAGGAGGAGCCCCCCTGCTAGAACCTCCCCTCTCCCCAGTGTCTCTTGACTGCCGGAGGGCTCCACTGATCAGCGCCTCCCCCTCCCTCTCAACACCTACCAACTACAGCAAATCAAATGTTTTGCGGTGTCAGGAGGCACTGGGGGGGGAGGGGAGAGGAGCAAGGGCACAGCATGCTCAGGGGATGGGGCGGAACTGTGTGGGAAGAGGCGGGGCGGGGGCAGAGTGGGGGTGGGAAGAAGCAGGGCAGGGTTGGCGGTTGGGGGAAGTGGTGGAGTGGGGGCGGGACTTGGGCAGAACCAGGGGGAGCACCCCCCATCAGATTAGAAACTCAGCACCTATGTCCCGGGCCCCGCACCACCCTAGGGACAGCCCTGCTTGTAACAGTACATCCTGGGGCAGTGTCTCTAACAATGATTTGGGAATGGCAAGAGAGAGATCAGTCAAGGCATTGTTATGCCCTTCCTGGCTCATAATTTCACTTTCTATGGATTTGACAGGTGATCATAAGTAGTCTTCCTTCTTTCTTTTTTGCAACAAAAAGGTTTAACATCCAAAGCAAAGTTGGTCACTTCTATAATGGCCTTGAGCTAGTGAGAAATCTCTGTGGCTACGACATCCTTTAACACCCAGGGAGGTCTGCAGAATGGCTGTATAATTGGGGAGGCCAGTGGATGATGCTCCACTGGCAACATCCGTATCCATGGATGATGCTCATAGCTATGGCAACATCTGTGTCCAGAAGAAACCTTGGGGAGTACATCTCTCCAGTCATCCTCCACAAGGCGGATTTCTGTGTTTTTTGAGTCTAATACTTTAAAGCCCAGTGCCCAGAACAGATCCAGCCCAAGAAGGTTGGCTTTAAAATGGAAATGCTCCCACTTCTTATTGACAATAAATCATGGGGAGAACCACCATCCTCAGCAAAGTGATTTTCACATTGTCATATCCAAATAGTGAGGACTGTACTGGCTGCAAGGTGAAATAGGCAAAATATCTATGATATATGGTGTAGTTTGAGTGAAACTCATACTCCAGTGCTCATGCTCAGCAGTATCTCCACATCCAGTAAATGGCAGAGGCAGCTTTTAAAACTGTCCCGGTTCCATGATCCCCTAAGGGATGCAATCTTCCTTCCTCCCCGGTCATCCATATAAGTGACGGCTAGTGTAGAACACCACCCTCTGGCAAAAAGGTTAAGTTTTCCACATTGTCGACCCATTTGTCCCTGAGCTGGACACTCCCAGTTACACAGTTACTTGAACCCTTGTCAGTATGCTGTACTGGGATAACTACAGTGGTGGATGCCCCCAAAGAAGAAGAACCTAGAGGAGTGTGGGTCTGGGAAAGGGAATGAGCCTCTTGAATTGCAAGTTCAAATTGATAGCCAGTCTCTACTGCTCGGTGAAGTGTCAGGGAATCTGTTTCCATAAGGAGGTGCTCCCATAAGTGTAGGTATGAAATCCGCTCCATAAACCAATCCCGAATTATCTCATCAGTTAGGGTTGCAAATTTGCATGTTAACTGCCACTTCCTGGAAGCTAGCTACAAACATAGCAGACTGATTCTGTGAAGAGTTTGACTGGCCACAGAAATTTAATACGATTGAGCATAGCATAGGATGTGGAGTGAAGGTGTGCTGCTAATGCCATTACTGCCTTCTGATACGATGTGTATGTCTCCAGAGTGAAGATCAGAAAGCTTTGGTACCTAGTGCATGGAGTAGAAATGCGAGTTTCAGGTGCTGCTTCCAGACCAACCACCATCAAGTACACTTTGAATGCTGCGATCCATCTGGTCCATAGCAAGGGTGGGTCCCCTAGTAGCATCAGAATTTGGGCAGGTATGGTCACAGAGGCTGGGGATTGTATGGTAGCTGGGAGCACAGTTGGTCCAACATCCCCATTGCCACTGTGGTCCCCAGTAACTTGGAAGACCACTCAGGTTTAAATACAAACAAGAACAAACTTTATTCCAGTGGTCTTGCTGGCACCCCTTCTAGGTTCACTTCCTCATGACCCCCACTTGGGTCCCTCCTGTTCCTACTCTTGGCTCCACTTCCTGATTCCTTAAAGGAGCCACACCTCATAAACAGCCATTCCCAAATACAACAGAAGGGACTTAATAGAGGTGAGAAGCCAAACTGGGGAGCAGTGAAAAAATCTGGAGCAGATTGCTATTGGAGAGAAAAAAAGAAGGAACATGGGATGAGTTGCGGGGGGGAAGAGGATGAATAGAAGTAAAAAAAAAACTGAAAATAAAAAGGAAAGGGAAAAATGTGAATTGAATACAGAGAGAGGGTTTCAGAGAAAAGTAGATGGAAACATTAATTGAAAATTGTAGAAAATTTAGACTGAGGAAAAACAAAGGCATGAAAAAATGTGAACATAAAAGCGAAGGAATGATAAAAGGAAAAAACATTAGGGATCTAGTATTGTTCATTTATCTATATATGTATTTATTTGTTTTAAAAGGTTGTTTTAATCATTGATTTAGATTTATGATAGGTTGGCTCTTTCCTGTTTAAAAAGCAGGAAAGGGATGAAAATCCCTTCTCCAAGCCCAGCCCCTTTGCATGCTTGCTATGGAGTGTGGGCACACCATCTGTGACTGATTTTATATCCCCCCAAAAGTAATGGTTTCTGCCCTGAAGTGCTTACTAATTTAAATAATTATGACAACATTACGGAAGACCAAACAGAGGCAGGAGATGGGTACGATGTGAACAAAGGTCACAAATTCAAAATCCTAAGCTATTTTAGGGGTACTGCATCCTTTTTGGCGGGGGGGGGGTGTAATATCTTTGGTTCCTACCTGTATTAAAAAGTGTTTCTTTCTGTTCACCAGCATTACTGAACCTTTCTGTGGGATAATTTTCTGTTTGATTACTGGACCTATGGCATCTTCAATCCTTACTTATTTGCCTATTGATTTAAAGTTTATGCATCATTTTATTAGATTCTTTAATTTTTGTCTGAAGTCCCTGCCCCGGCAAGGTATACTTTAACCCACAATCTCCCATCCTCCTTCAACAATAACCCCCTTTCCTCATCCTCCCTGCAAATGCCAACCCTGGCTATTTTGTGACTTCTCTGTACCCTGCCTATCCTTGCAAATCATAATGTTCATCTACTTCGTCATTTATCTCCCAGATCCTAAATTCAAATTGATCATCTACCAAAAACAGATGCTTCTTGGTACTGTGTGCAAATGATGGAGCAGCATTTTAATGTTCGTGGGTTTCATTTTGATTTCATCTGTGGCTATACCACTTTTAAACTACATAGCTCATTATGAATGTGTAGCAGGGTGCTGGTGCAAAAGCACCTAATTACCCCTGCTCAGCCAGCTCCAATCAAGAGAAATAGATTGGGGCTGGTGAAACAGACCTGATGCCTGGTCTGGGGATTGGCTCCACCGGCGGGCCTGACAAGTCAGCAGTTATAAGGGCTGGGAGCCAGAAGAAAAGCCCAGCCAGGGAAAGGTCAGGCTCCTACCTGTGAGCTGACTGCAGGAAAAGAGGGAACTAACCCTGTAAGCCTTGTATATAGCTCAACACTGGTGGTGGGAGAACTATGTGTGTGTAAATAAAGTCATGGGTGCTGCATAACTGGAAGTCTCTCTGCTTTATTGGGACAGCCAGCGGGCTCTGGAAGAGGGGCGTGACAGAGAACCTGTCACAGAATAGTAAACCAAGGGATATTTAATGTGCAGTTATTATTTTGTTGATGGAATGTGAATTAGAAGTTGAAAGCAATGAAGAAAAAACAGTATTTTAAAGGTAAAATTTAAGGAGTGCTTTGCTCATTGCCATACCTTATTTTCACTTTTTTTTTTTTTTTTTTTTTTAACTAAAAAGTAACCTGCCTACATTCACTGCATCAGTTGCAAAAACAACTGAGACTCTTGGAAGCAAGGGGGAAATTCAGCATACCTCACCACAGGTGCACAAGTTCCCAAATACCATAGAAATGGCAGGTTCCCACTGCAAACGTGTGGGCAGGGACCCAGAGAATATGCAGAACCACACTGCTCTGCCTGCCATGGAAGAGAAGAGAGCATTTGCATCTTGTTCGTGGAGTGATAGGAAAATGGCTAGCGGAACAGCAAAATGTGTGTATTCATTGGCTTAGTACAGGGTGCTCAGAAGGCTGGATCTGCCATTTATAGCTAATGGACTGTTGTAGTAGCGGAAATGATCGAGCTACCTCCACCTCACCTACAGTTAAGATACAGAGTTCCATCAAACCCAAGTCCTCAGGCTTCACTAATGGACATGATTTTTTCCTGCTTTTATCAGCCTTAATATCAGGACAGTTATTTTAGTGTGATTCAATGCTATGCTATCTTCACCACTGTCATATTCCTTCCAGCTTTCAGGTCTCCCAGAGACAGAATCTAAGTTACTGTTCTTCAAGTATGTGTCAAAGTGGATCCCACTGTAAATATACATGCAGCTCGTGCATGCAAGATCAGATTCTTTTAAATAGCAGTGTCCGTAGGGGCCATGCATGCATCCAGAGCAGCCATGACACTTCTTTAGTTCCCTCTTACGTTTGTGACAGCAAGATAAAACCTAGCGAACATCCAACCACTATTTTTCTTAGATACTTTAAAATGTTAAAAAGAAAGCTTCATCTTCACCTTCCCATTGAGTTGGACATTCAAAAGAGAAAAGAAGAAGGGGGGGGGGAAGAAACTGCCTGTGTTTCCTCTGTACAGTGGGGTGAAGTGTTATACTTTTGGCAAACTAAACCTTCAGGGTTCGTACCCTGCCCATCCTGTGACACACTGATCCCTATCTAGGATGGACACAGGTGATGTTTCTTTTACCCAGGGGAGAGCTACACCCTAGATAGGTGCTCTGTGTTCAAGTTCTTTTCCTTCAGGACCTGCAAATAATCCCAGAACTCTTGGCTTGAGGCATATCTGCTAGAGAAGTGCCTGCAGGTCTGTCCATACCCAAAGGTGACAGTCGCTAGCAGAGCAAGGGTGGAAAGCCAGCATCAGCCAACACTCCCTTGAGCACACATCATACCTGCAGATCAGGCAGTGGAAAGAAGGTGAAGAGAGCATTGGCAGAGCCAGCACCACTGACTTCAGTGACAACTACTTCATCATTGGCAAAGTCCTTAGCACCATAAACCTCAGATCAGACCAACTCAGTACCGATGGCCCTGGCATTTGCTTCAGCTGCCCCAGCATCAGCATCTGTGTCCACACATAGAAGTGATGCTCAATCATTGAGCTGGACAGAGCCCAAATATAGCTCCAAACATGAAGGGAAGTCCTAGAAGGATGTAACAAAACAACACTTCTCAAAGAACTCCTCCAAGTCCTCAATCAGACCAAGAATGGCACAGAGAATGAGACCCACTGCTAACCTTGGTGCTGACTTCCTGGGGGTATCCACAATGGAGTCTAGCAAGAACCCAAAATACATCTGGGAGGAATGTGTATCATTTCTGGAGACATTTTTCCTGTGTCTACTGGAATTGGCCCTGGAACCATATCACCCTACAGCACCACCATTTGAAGAGGGAGATATACTCCTCCTCACTGTCACCAGTGTACTTTTCTCTCCAGCATCAAACAAAGATCCCTCTCCTCTACCTTTAAAAATTGACCCCAAGAAAATTATTAGGGAGCCCTTATTCAGCCCTCCATCCCAGATGGGGAATGTGAGTGGCACTGGGCCGGCCCCAACCAAGCCAATACCCATATGGCACACCACCTTAGTTGAATTGGCCTTATAGGGGACTGTCATCTCACATGTCCAGAAGCAGATCCCCCTCTCATGCTTCCAGAAAAAGGAAGAGATCCCATGCCCTGGTGGCATCATTAGCCAGGCTGTCTACACTTGAACTGAACGTGATCAGCTAGGAGCAAGAAAAGGCAGAAGGACTACAGCAACCTCCATCTCCACCAAAAGAGTCATCCTCATCAACAGATGAAGTAGTGACATCAGCTGCCGCACTGGCAATTGATAACTTCAAAACTTTTCAGGACCTCTGGTCTCATATTGTGGAATCCACAGATGCTGATACTACATTTATACCAGAGAAGGCTCATTAACTCTTTTTGATATTTGAGTGCCACAACACCAGCCAGAATTTCCCTCCCCATTGAGAGGATCCTGGAACCCACCAAAGGATAGCGAGAAGCCCCAATAACTCTTCTTCCAATTTATAAATGAGTGGAGAAGAGATATCAGGTGCCTCCCAAAAGGCTTTGAATGCTTCTACACCCATCCAAACCCAGGGTCTCTGGTTGTTCAGCAGCTCAGGAAAAATCGAAGTCCACAAAAGGTGCACTTAAGAACAAAGATTCAAAAAAGTTGGACCTTTCTGGATGCAAGTCATATTCATCAACCTCAATGGAACTTCGAGTGGCCAACTACTTGTGACCTAAGAACCCCTCAATGCCAACTGCTAAGGAGGTTACAAGAATGTCCTGATACTAATATATACATTCTGGTTCACCAAAGAATATTGAGTGAGATCTTATATGAAAGCCAAGATATCGCTGGTCATTAATATTGTAAAATGTATGTACAGGTATTGAATAAAGAGTTATGCATGTACACTAAAAATATGTTCCTAAAGTCTGTATCAAGGCAGAGTTGACAAACCGGTTTCTGCCTGACAAAAGATGTTTATTCACCCGTCTCTTGGTCCACATGTAAATTAAGCATATAAGCCAACCCAGTGGAATCCCTATTTGAAGTCAACAGTGGGGTGTGAAATCAAAAGGGAAGCAGCTCACCAGAGAATAAGTTATAGGGGGAAGGAGTGTTATCCTAACTCTGCGGTACAGACAGTGAACTTTGGGGAATTTAATCAGAAGGCAAGGAAAGGAAAACACCCATTAATCCTCTACCTACAAAGTAATTGGGCAGTGCAATTACATTCATGAAACAGGATCTCAAGCAGGCTTGGTTGAAACGCTGCCAAGGACATTTGGGGTGAGATACACTTTAGGATGGAAGTTGGCCTGTTAAGTCTCTAGAAATTGATTTTTTTTAAATAGAAACCAAAAGGGTTACATATTATTCTTTCTTACTATCTCTTGAATCTTGAACCTTTGACACTAATCTTTTTGTTTTCACTATAAATATATCTCAGTACTGAGGTATTATACAAGCAGCTTATTCTGAGTTGAATCATTCAAGCTGGTGTGTACATTGTTCCCTTGGGGACTGCAGACCTGGTATTACTGTGAGCATTCAGATAAGGGGCTGGACACTTCGGGGGAAAGCTTCAAAGGGGCTTCGTGACTGGGGTGCACCTATTCTTAACCTGCAAGGTAAAGTAAGGGCTTGCATATCCCAGAGGAGATTGTTTGGGTGGCTAATAGGCTGGTGGTGTCAAGAAGCTGGCACCCAGTTAAGCTAAAGTCAATCTTCCTCTCAGTAGAGGCAGGGGGGCAACAAAGTGATTCACAGTCCTGGCTACCTAGAGACCCTTCAAATTACCATGTTCTCTTTGCCAAGTACAATTTTCTCACGTGGGAGGTGGTCACTCCTTTCCTAGCTAAAATCCTGCAGGAGTACAGGGATGAGTTGAAAGAAACAATCAGAGGGTCAAGAGAAAGGTCAGGTTGGCCACAGATGCATCTGATACAGCCACAATGTTGATGGCCATAGTTATCAGAATGAGGCAGATTTTATGGTTCTATATGTCTGGCATACCAAGAGGACCTACCTTTTGAGGCAATGGAGCTCTTATTAAAAAAAAATATGAAGATATACCTATCTCATAGAACTGGAAGGTACCTTGAAAGGTCATTGAGTCCAGTCCCCTGCCTTCACTAGCATGACCAAGTACTGTCCCTGACAGGTTTTTTTGTGTGCCCTAGATCCCTAAATGGCCCCCTCAAGGATTGAACTCACAAACCTGGGTTTAGCAGGCCAATGCTCAAACCACTGAGCTGTCCCTCCCCCCTCCTTCTATTATGTACAACTAACAGTCCTCCCCAATTATGCATCATCAACAGGGTTTGAACGCTAAACCTCCAACACTGCAGCATAGACCTTTACCACTTCAGCTACAGAACTAACTACAGAACTTCAGCCAGAGTACAGACAAAGCATTCCATTCCCTCAAGGACTTGAGCCACCGTATGGTCCTTGGGAATTTACACACTGGCTCCTTATAGGAAACATACAAGTACCAGCCCCAGCAGAGGTGCAGAAGACATTGTCCAACTCCTGGGACTGTCAGCCAGATTCCCAACACAGAAAGAATGTACATGATGCTGCTTGCCAGACTTCACCTGTGACCACTCAAACTCTGGTTCAGGTTGGTCTGTTTCCCAGTGAAACACCAAATGAGCAAGAAGGTCATGGTTCTACTCAGACCTCACAGATCTGAAATGGTGGAAGGAAACTGAGAATATGCGTGGCTAAGTACTGTTCTCTGCCCCCTCCCCGACAACGACTTTAATCACAGGTACCTCGGAGACCCATTTGGACCATCTACAAATGCAAGGAATAGGGTCCTCGGAAGACATGGAGCTCCATATCAGTGTCATGGAGCTCAGAGCCACGAGGCTAGCTTGCCAGTCCTTACTTCCTGTTCTTCACAATTCCACAATGCAGGTCTTGATGAACATCATGTCAGCAATGCACCACATAAAGAAGCAAGGAGGCACAAGCTCTGGACATGGTGCCACAGATGCAAGTTAACCCTGATGGCTCTTCAGCTCCCAAGAGTCGGCAACAACCTTGTAACCCCCCTGAGCAGATATGTTACCACTCACAAGTGATCACTACAGAGATCTATCATAGAACTAATTGGGAGGTTCCTGTAATAGACCTGTTTGCCACCAAAGACAACACCAAGTGCCAGATATTTTGTTGCAGAGAGGATATGAGCCTGGGGCTGTTGCCTGATGTCTTCCTTCTGCAGTGGCATCTAGGCCTCTTCTGTGCTGTTCCATCCATTCTCTTGGTCCTCATGGTGATTTCCAAAATTCAGAAGGGACAGCCATGATTGTTCTCATAGATCTGTACTGGCCAGTGAAATTTTGGTTGACAGACATGCTACAGATGTTCATTCAACCACCAGTTCAACTCCCAGACTGTTTTTACAGCACTGTGGGAAGATACTCCATCCAGACCCACTTGGATGACAAACAGGATGTTGTCTGATTAAGTACCATGGACAGGGATTGCTTTAGACAAGTCCAAGACATCCTGATGCAGAACAGGAAGATATCTACCAGAAGGACTTTTTCATCAAAATGGAAGAGGTTCTCAATAGGGGTGACCCCACATGGCCTGGACCGTATGCAGGCTTTGGTACCAAAGGTTCCAAACTACTTCCTGCATCTGAAACAGCTTTTGTTTAGCACCACTAAGGTCCAAGTTGCAGCAGTTTCAGATTGCCATCCATGGATAGTCATGCTTGGTCTTCTCTCACCTAATGGTATCAGAGTTCTTGAAGGGTCTGTTACCTACATTATACTGGTCAGGGAACTTGCTTCTGCCTGGCACCTCAATGTCATCTTCTTGAGACTCATGGAGCCCCCTTCAAGCCCCTTTCAGAATGCTCCTTACTTCATCTGGCTCTGAAGACAGTCTCCCTAGTTGCAATCACTTTTTAGTCAGAAGAGTGAGCAAGCTCCAAATGCTTGTGGCTGATCCCCTCCCTATATCATATTTCATAGGGTTAATGTGATCCTGAAACCTCACCCTAAATTAATTCCTAAGGTGATCTCAAATTCTATCTGAATTAATCATTTAACATGCCTCTCTTCTTTGCAGTAAAAAATCCTCTTCATTGGGAGAGAAACAGCAGCACACACTGGGCATTTCCAGAGCCTTTTTTTTACTACATTGACAGAACCAAACTGTCTTTCTGTTTATTTCTGGCTATAACTGGCCATTCCAAAGGACAGGCCATCTCAATACAAAGAATATCTAAGGTGGATAACATAATTCTTTGTGTGACAGATAACACTGTCTTTTCAGTTAGCTGATGTATCTCTCCCACCAAATGCCAAGACTCATCCCACCAGAGCTCAAGCAGTACCCTCTGAAATGTGCCAGTTTCAGAGATCTGCAAAGCAGCAACATGGAGTAACCCACTGATTTTTGTCAAGCACTATGCATTGTACTGAGCTTCTAGAGCAAGTGCCATGTTTGGGAGAGCAATTCTACAAACCTGTTGGACTGATGCAGCTGATACTACTAATCAAGTGTCCAGAAGGGATGCTGTTGCTAGTCACCTACAATGAAATCCACACTGACAAATACTCGAAGAAAGAAGAGTTACCTACAATAACTGTGGTTCTTTGAGGTGTTGTTAGTATGGATCCCATAACCACCCTCCATCCCCATTTATGAAGTCCTGTGCTTCCCTGGAGTTTGATTTGCAAGGGAATTAAGGGGGGGTTAGAGTTGTTCTGCCTTTTATAGGTTTGAATGGGAGCATAAGGAGACACAGGGAGTGTACGTGGCCCTGACAGACACGGTTATTCAAAAGATTCCAATCTTGCGTACATGCAGCACTTGTGTGCTTACAGTGGGATCCACATTGACAACTTCATTTTGAAGACCCACAATTACTGTAGGGTAAGAAACCATTCTTTATTTTAACTTTTGTCTGAATGGCTTTTCTCATCTGGACACTTCTGTTTCCCAGGATCTATAGCTTCAAATCCTGGGGCATTTTTAAAATTATTACTATGTAGAATATTAGGTGGAAGATTACCATTAGTAAATTGTACATTTTGCTTGGATTTACAAATCAAAAAGAAAAGTAAAAATAAATGTATTTTGATAGGTGATTCAATGCCACTGTATTCTAACTGGCGACTGAAAGTGATGGAGCATAATCAAGGAGAGCCTCTACCTTTTCCACCTACTGGGGGTTGTTGGTCACCACTGGTGGATTATTTACCTGAAACTTCATCTCCAGGCATGTCTCTTCACAGGTAAATACTAACATTACATGAAAGTGACAGCAATTCAGTTCATATTAGTTTAAATCAAACTATGTCTTCATGCATGTGCTGTGTAAAGTAAGAATAGCCTTTCCTTATCCATTACATTTCCTGGGTTGCTTACAATTCAAGAAGTTACGATGTCTTTTGATTTGGAGGGCTAAAGCTTTTCACATCGGCTGTGTAGCTTCTTGTGACTTTGTTTTTTTCTTTCTTGTCTATAAGACTTTCGTAGTCTGAAAAGGGGATATTAGTTAAGAGTATCTTTAGAACTCCTACAAATCTTCAAAATGTAAACTACAATTGTATTCTGATCTCTTATCAATTTTTTTCTTTGTCTTTAGGTGTAACATAGCAGTGATCCTTTTGACTGACTTGATAATCGACCACAGTGTGAAGGTGGAATGGGGAGGCTACCTCCATCTTTTACTTCATGCAATTTTTATAGGTAACAAAACTCGTACTGAAATATCAGGGGTTTTATTTAAATTGAGGAAAACAGCAATTTGTAATCTTGGTTTTGAAGATTATAGTAATTGAAAATGATGACAACAGCCTTTTGACATAACTACTCTTTTTTTCCAAGGCTGAATGAGATTAATATTTCTTATTATTTATTTATCAATAAAATCTTAGCAGAAAGTACAGAAAGGGTCTCTGGTGTATGAAATATTTTCGTCTTCTATGTTGTTGTGACAATCTGACTTTAAAAACTGACTTCCAATAACATAAAGGAAGAACACTTTTTCAAGTTGAAAAAATAATCCACTTTTTAAAAAAAAATGTCCAGTCATTTTGGTTTATATAAATACAATACTAATAAGTGTCATCTTTAAAATTAACACTGTGGATAACATATAAAAGCTAAAACTTACTAAATGCCTGTAAGCAGAACGTTTTGGGCTAAATGCAGCCATGATGTAAGCAAGTGTAACTGCATTTACTTCAGTGAAGTTACACATATTTGCACCAGAGCTAAATTTGGTCTATTGTGTGATAGGTAATAAACTAGTGCATCTCTTTTCTTCATCCTCTTGTACTCTTTTGGCCATATTTCCACCTTATTGTAGTCCATTGCTGCCCTTCACCCCCGGCCTCTCTTGGGCAGCATACATCTGCCCTGAACTTATATCCCCACTTGATTTGGCCTTTTTCTCTTCTGAGCATATACAGTTAATCAGACAAGTGTGCCGGACTAGAGAACCTTTTCATGTTCCTAATGTTGCTTATTTCTTGAGACAAACTTGTAGGTAGGAAATACAAGTGGGCATGAAAGTTTGGACTCCTTTACAAAGCATTGTCCATTGAGGCCATTTGTCCTTCTCCCCTTGCATAGAAGGTGCAATGAGCTTGGAGTACACTTAGTGTCCTCAGTGCTTCTCTTGTTCTCCCCTGTGTTTTTGGCTCCATATTTTTCAGTATGGTGAGTCTTTCAATTTGTTTGAATTAAAATGGGGTTTTTTAGTACCTGTGTAATGGCAGGAATCATCCACAGTATGGCCTAGTTGGTTTATTGTATGAAATAAACATAATACATTACCACACTGAGCAAGAGGGTGTTTTGAAAAACAAACAGTAAAGCCAGAGAGTTTTAATATATTGAAGTTATTACAGAAAAAATAGAAGAGGAGATGGAAGGAGCATATCCTCTGTTTCTCCAAATAGCCAAAATCTAACTCATTTTCAGTTGTTGGCGGTGAAGCTTTCTTTACCAAAAATAAATATCGTTTGTAGAGATTGATATAGACCACTAGGACTGTTGCCGATTTTTAGATAGTACTAGAACTGTTGCTTATTTTAGTTAGCTGCATATTTAATTGATTAATCTTTCTATTTTCCTCTTTAATTTTAGGGTTTGACCACTACCACCCTGAAGTGTATGAGCATTGTAAACGCCTGCTTTTGCACCTGTTGATAGCGATGGGCTCCAACAGTAGTGTCCAGTCTGTTGCTTCTGTCCTTCTCAGGAACAGGGAGTTTAATGAACCCAGGGTGCTTACTGTCAAGCAAACTGCACATTTAGATTATACTTTCACAGGTAACCACAGCTACGTTGTTAATGTTTCATTAATTAAAACAACACAGAAGGTCACTTTTTTGATTGGATTTAAATATTAAAATCTCCATTGTTTGTAATTTATTTCACTTCCAGTTTTGTCCAGTTGGATAAAATTTCTTTCTTCCTTGGATTTTTCATTAACCTAAAATTAATATATATGTTAACATTTTGTGCACAGTCATCATCAGCAGGAGTAGCACAGTTGAATATTAATTGCTGGTTTGCTGCTGCTGTGGAAACTGCAGAGGAAACTGTTAGTTGGTCATATAAAATAGCAACTACTTTTTTGTGATTTTAAAGGAGAAATAGGGAGATATTTCCTCTATATGTTATAGCAACTTTCAATTTTGGACATAAGCCTTTTGACATTGTATGATTTAATAGAATACCACAAAAATATTACAAGATTTTAGCATGACCTTTGCTTTTAATGTTGTACAAAGAATATGAGAAAACATAAAATATCTGAAATTATCATATAGTATGAGAAATCAGTATATTTCACTGGAAACATTTTTTATGAGAGATTCACTTTTGATTGTATCATAGATTTGGGGAAAATGTAAACAAGAATTAATTTTGTTGACTCATGATATTTCATATTCTCTTCAGCAGATGGCAGCACCTGTCATGCAATATATTATTTCAATTTTGTTGTATCTGGGAAGTATTTTTGTGTTACTTGAAGAAAAAATATTTTGTAAATTCTTGTATAAATTTGGTGGTCAAGAATATGAGACACTAAAATCACTGGGTAGAGCCAGGCATATTGCAGGCATATTTTGTATAAACTTACCCATAGAACTTTACCAAATGCAACTCAGTTCTGATTTACAAAACCACTCTTGTTCCAGTCCTTGGGCTCTTGAGTAGAGATGGCCAGAGACGCTCTATGTAAGTTGGGTTTGTAGTATGAAAAAATATTCACTAGAGATCAGGATGAGAAGGCCAGCAAACTTTTGTTTAGTTCTGTCCACACTGAAGATTGAAACAGTGTCATTCGGGAGATTATCCCCAGGTGGGGAATAAGCAAAATATTATAATAGTGATGTTTTTAACTTAAAATTAGCTGATTAATTTAATAAAACATCCTATATAAGCATTATTTCATGAATCACTGATACTTTTTGAATTTTGCAGTCGAACATTTTATAATTTAAAAATTATATTAAGACTAAATCCTGCAAGCAGGTCTAGTAAATTATGGTTAAATAATTGATTTAAATGGCAAGTTATACAATTTTAATAAATTGCATCTTTTTGACGAGACCAAGGCCCACATCTGACAAGATACTAAGTGCGGATAGACTTTGTGGAGCCCTGTTGGCCTAAATAGGGCTTCATGTGAATATAGGGGCTATCCACGCAGAGAAACTTACGGGGTCAGATCCTAAATATGTAGTTAAGGGACACAGACACTAAAAGTAACAGTGACTGGAGAAATACTATCCATTTATGACCCAATTCTCCTTCCATCTGAAGAGTGCTCAGCATAAGCTGGGGGAGTGATGGTGGGGGTTGGCTGCAAAGTTTTCTTTAAGCCACTTTTGTCCCCCACAATCCAATCCTGCAGCTGTGCATACATCAGTCCAGAACACAGCGAAGGCTAATGGTCTACATCAGGTGCTAGTGGCCCTCAGCACTCCAACTGCTGACCTCAGCTAGCCAGACACAGACAAACCCTGGGTGTGCCTTCATTTTCCTTGGCTCCATTACCTTACAGTACTTGGGAGAATGGTGGTATAGAAGCTATGCAGATTGTATTTTGCAGATGGTTCCCATGTGAAGAGAGAATGTGCCAGTAGCCAGATTAAGCTGATTTTTAGAGCTGCTTTATACATCTAGAGTGGCACACAACAGCTCTACCTTATTGGTGAATCAGCCTTACGTATTAGAGTTTAATAATTAAATTCAGTTGTGATCAAATTACATTTCAATCAAAAAGCCAATCTGCATTATCAGGAAGCAGCTTGTATTCTTGACTTCTACTCTACAAGCATTTGTGTGTTGTAATGCTTTCAAGTTCAACTACTGAATCAACTTGTTAAAGATATGATGCCTTCAAGTGCTGGGACTGATGGGTTGTCACTTCACCAGAATACTAATATAAAAATGAATCCAGCAGTCATTACTATGATTGTAGTTATGGACGGGTTATTCCTTATTATTTATTTAGGCCCCAATTATGCAAGGATTTATACATGCGCTTAACCTTAGGTATGAGTATTCCTGTTGACTTCATTGAGTCTCCTTGCATGCATAAAGTTAACATATATGTGTTTGCAAGATCAGGGCTTTACTGGTAAAATACCGTAAACTCTTTCATAAATCTCTTTTGAAACCTGTCTCATAAAATGGGTAATTCGTATGACATTGTTTTAAATTTTATATTTTCAGTGTTGGCATTGCAAACAGATGCTATGTTGATGGCCTAGAAGGTGAAAAGGAGCATCCTGTATATTCAGTTTGAAAATATTTTAATTATTCTATTCAAAGTGCATCTTTTGAGAACCAGTGCATCATACTAATAATTTTTTTGGAAGTCTAATGTGAAAATGCCAAACTATAATATAATTGTAGTTGTTTTTCTTTCAGCAGGTGTTAATGATTTTATACCTGATTACCAGCCCTCCCCAATGACAGACTCAGGGCTTAGTTCAAGTTCTACCTCTTCTAGCATCAGTTTAGGAAATACCAACGCTGCCATTTCTCATCTGCACACCACAATCCTCAATGAAGTTGACATTTCAGTAGAGCAGGATGAAAAAGTGAAAACACTCATGGAATTTATTACCTCAAGGTAACACTTCAAGATCAACCATGGTCGAGATGTATGGTGTATGGAAATATTGCAAAATAGCATATTATTTGGCATGAAGTTGACTATTTTTCTCTTCTGTTTATCATCAATAAGATCTTGAATCTGATCTTAAATACTCTCTTGTTGTGTGCATGTTATGTGTATATATAATAGCTTTCAAACCATTTTACTTTCTCTACATCCTAAGGGCAGTTGATTGGCCATCTTTCCTCCTGAGACTTGAAAAGGCCATTGATTGGTGTACTCCCACTGATTGGGGGATCCCCTTCCCCATGGAAAGCTTTTCAGGGTTTCAACCCCTTTCCTCTCTTCAGCAACTCGAGTCCCACAACTGCTTCCTTTAAAGACAATTGAACCACATTTTGGGATCTGGTGGGCTGCAGAATATGCTACATGCTTAATAGAGCCCCATATCCTTCCCTACAGAAGATACTTAAAGGTCTGTTCAGAGAGCGTCTTGAAGGCTGTTGTGGGGACCTGGGTTTGTATGGATCTTCAAGGTGACCTGGAGATAGAGAGGGCTCGTATGTTAACTGGGGAAGTAGGAATTGGTGGCAAAGTTTAGTTATAAAACTGGCAACTTTCAAAGGGTTCCTATTTTCATATGATAATTTGTTTAGTGCTTTCAGAATCATATAAATAGAGCCGAGAGGATACAAAATTTGATCTGCATCCGATCCGCAATCTTAAAAATTATCCATGATCTTTGGATATAAAGTGGATATCCACAGATTTGCAGGGCTGAACATATAAACCTGAAACTCTAAGTAGATCTTAGTGGTCAAAAACTTGATTTTGGTTTGTAGAAACTGTGCAAACCAAAAAAGAGAGTTTTTACACAGCCCTAGAACTTTACAGTAATGTGGTGACGGATTGTGGTATTTTTGCAGATATGTAGCATCAGTTGGAATTACTTGCCATTAGGGTAACTACACATCCCCCTTCCCTAAATTCCTCCTACAGTTTCAATTGGATTGAATATGTTGCTTTGTTTTTTGTCTTAATTGTTATATAGTATTGCGGCACATTTTTAAACAGCTGCCATATTTCACTCCAGAGAAATCTGTGTGTCAGTATACTGTATATAGTTGATAAAGTCTTCTGGAATTCTTCTAGGTGAAAAGTACTGCATAAGTGGATAATGATAATAGAGGTTATGTTTTATACTTTTATGCTATGCTACGTTATATGTTGGGTTTTATATTTCTAGGAAAAGAGGGCCACTTTGGAATCATGAGGATGTTTCAGCCAAGAACTCTAGTATAAAGAGTGCTGAGCAGTTAACTGTGTTTCTAAAACATGTGGTGTCTGTGTTTAAGCAGTCAAGTTCAGGTATGTTAGAAAAGAATTAATACCTTGTAGAATTTCAATAAAATAAAAATCTTTGTGAAATAAATAAGAACTTCTCTTTCAGAAAATATGCATAGCTTTCCAGGCTTCTGCTTTCAGCCAATAGATGTTGCACTTTTATGTGACACAGTTCATAACTATGTTCAGACTTGGATATGTCAACATAATGTGCACTCGGAGAGAGAGAAAATATATATTACAAGCTTACTGCGGTTATTTATTGTTTAAAGTTTGTATCTTTCATTCCGTCTGTCTAATTTAATATTTAATACTTCTGTTTAAGTTTATGGGAAAGCTGCTTATGTGATTGGATGGATCTTTGTGAGGGATTCCAATTTAGCAAAAGGGGTGAGGAGAAGTAGTAGTCGATAAAACTAGCTTAAAAGCCAACACAGAGTTGACTATAATAATCTTGTCAGTAGAAAAAAAAGTGTGCAATAACACTGGTAATGTATGTAATAATTACAACTTTCTTTTCTTTTCTTTTTTTAAATCTGCTGTGTTATTTGGACATACATTTGCTTTCATAGCAGGATTTCAGCTGGAGCATCATCTTAGTGAAGTTGCTTTGCAAACTGCACTTTCTTGCTCCTCTCGACACTATGCTGGAAGATCGTTTCAGATTTTCAGGGCTCTGAAGCAGCCTCTTTCTGCATCCACGCTTTCTGACATTCTCTCCAGGCTTGTGGAAACTGTAGGAGATGCAGGAGAAGAAGCACAGGTATTTGCATATTTTCTTATTTTCTCTCCCGTGCAGCCATCTGACTTATAATTTTCCCATTTTATTAAACAACATTTGAATTGTATTTTTAATACCATAATAAAAGATAAAAGCACTATGATGAGCTCAGCTGCATTTTCTCCTTAAATGAAGAAGAAAGGAGTATTAAAAGTGATGTGACTGATATCTGATTTAACTTCTGTAACACTTTGAATTTTCACTTCTGAACAACAGAACCAAAATAATTCATGGTTATGCTGAGCACTTTGTTTTCAAAGGCAACCCAGTAGCCTCCAAACATTTACTTTCAGAGACTCTGCAGTCTGAACTAGATGTCTCAGTTGAAGTAATCTGCTTCCTGGCAGCACCCATACTTTTTATAATTCAAAATATGCCTCAAGTATTTTAAATAAAACAATATAATATTAAAGAAGAAACAACTATTTTAGTGTGTTCTGATATTTAGATTTATCGGCAACATATTGTATCTTGACAGTTTATCCAATATCACTCCTTGCAGACCACAAAAAGAGGAACTGAGTCATAAAGTATAAACACACCCAGGGGAATAATGGAACTTGATAGTTATCTTGTGAGACGTATTGGACCAGAGAATATAACACACATAAATTCATGATTGTGTCATTAATTAGTTTAAAATTAAATTGTATAGTGTTGTTTGTTTTACATTGAATTTGCACTATTAATTTGCGTTGTGTATCATTAGGGCCATGGTGTAATTAGATCAGAAAGTTATGAATCAGTCCCTAACATTGTTTGTTCTATTTGTATATCACGATCTGCACTGTTGTACATACTATAACATATAATAACCTTGGTTCTTTTTCAGGGTTTTGTCATAGAGCTACTTCTGACTCTGGAATCTGCCATTGATACATTGGCTGAAACCATGAAGCATTATGATCTTATATCTGCACTTTCTCAGTAAGTACTTATACTAGTCAAACTACAGTATTCATGGGAACTATTAGTTGTTTATTACTCATATAATCAAAATGTTTCTGCCATCATTTTATTTTAAACTTAATACAAGGACAGCATGCTGTTTTCAAATGTTCATCTCTTTGGGCTCTTAGTCAAATTTCCTGAAACTGACCTCAGTTACTCCTTACTTTTTCTATTGCTAGGTGGTAGAGCAAATTAGGCACTTCTAAATCAGTGAATTTTTCTCAATTAAGAAGGGGAGAATTTGTAAATCAAATTTGTTAGATCTGGGTTCTGTTCACATCCATGCTGCTGAACTATTGGACCTCAATTCTATGAACCATTGAGTTCAGTTCTGATTAACTTTAGTGGAAATGAGGGCACTCACCATCTTTTAGGATCAGAGCCTATCCGACTGTGGTTGTCACATAAGCACTCCATGCCTCAGTTTTCCCATGTGTAAAATGTAGGTAATGATACTAATATTTTTTAAGTGCTACAAGATCTCTGGATGAAAATTGCTATATCATGGTAGGTATTATTTATATTAATTAGGATTACAGTAATTTGTAAACCAAATTTCTTCAACTACAGCAGATACTAGACCACATTTAGAGCTGTCTACCCAGCATTCCAAATTCGTTGCGTTTTTTTTTTTAAGTGTAAATAAAGGTCTGTAATTTTTCTTCCCCATTCTATGTCAAAACTGGTACAATGGATTGTTATCAAACTTTCAAAAAATTCTCATCTTGTGTCTGAGAGCAGACTTGAAAAATTACATTGTAAATATTATGGTTCCCTTTGCCCCTAGGAACTTGCTGTATTAAAAAGAAAATGAGCCTGGCTAAGCATAATTATATATTGTGCTACAAATGTTCCTTTCCCATAAGGCTCTTGCCAGCTATTCATGCTTTTTTTTCACATCAAGATTGGATTACTGAAATGTGTGCACTTGAATAGAACTTGGAAACTTCATCTAGTGCAGAATGAAGCTACTCATATACTTTGAGACACTTCATGCATGAAGTATGATCAGTAGCCAATGTTAATGTCCGTTTGGTTTCTGAGTACAATGCAAAGAGTTAGCCCTATGTAGTTGGGGTCTTGGATACCTTAGAAACTGCCTCTCTTTGTGTTTAATCCTGGCATTTGAAATCAGCTACAATATTTCTCACCATTGAACACTGACCATAATGGGAGTTGAGGGTATTGAGTACTTTACAGGTTCAGGCCCTAAGTCCCAGACTTTAGGAGCTGATGGTAAGGCATTGTCAGTGGAGGGTCCCGACCGGAATTTGCTTTCCCCACTGGTCTGGCGGAGCTCAAAAGTTTATTGAACTTCGGGGAATTTGCTACCCATGTCTTTTCACTTGGGCTTTGGATTTAAGGCCTGTATTACAAGGGGTTGAATTTCTGGGGTGGTATAAGGGAGGTGTTTTTAGTAATGAGATGTATTCTAGGATCTAATATATGTGCCCACTGGTGTTGAAAGGTGCGTTTTATAAACTGAAGAAATAATCCACACTCTCATGCCCCTCTACTACTCAAAAGATGAAATAGGTTATTGGGGTTTCTCTGTATAGATTTAAGCTTAGTTCAAAGGTTATTGATTACAATGTGGATAACATAACATGGGTTCCAGAAAATTTTGATATCTTTAGTAAGTGTTCTTGAGTCTCAGTGTGAAAGGCATTGAAAGTATGGATCTGTCTAGGATGCTACCTTAAGAGAAATATAAGGACATGTAAATAACCTCATTTCTTAATTCCCTCTCTTTCCTCATCTGTAAGAAAATATATGGGAATTCCAAATCTTCATTCTTAGACCACATTTTTCAAGTTCTTAACCAGTATGTCTAATTGTACTAGGTCCCTTATTGGCTCTCTTACCTTGGTAATTTCTTATGTCTGGAAAACATTTTTTCCCTAGCTATAGTGTTAAAGTAACAAGGCAGTCTCTCTCAGAGGACTTCATTGTGACATAAGTGTTTCTTGAGACCTACTTACTGATAGTAAAATATACTCTGCATGTGCTGAAGGATTGATTTTTGGAGCCCTTATTTTTTAGGATGTACATTATTGAAGGTCTGACATTTTGCATGCAATAATATATTTCGTTGCTTTTATTTTAGAACCTCATACCATGATCCTGTAATGGGAAACAAGAACGCAGCTAACAGAAAAAGCACTGGACAGATAAATCTAAGCACAAGTCCTATTAGTAGTGGCAATTGTTTGGGATATTACAGCAATGCAAGGAGTAACTCTTTGAGACTGAGTTTAATTGGTGACCGGAGAGGTGACCGTCGACGGAGCAACACACTGGATATAATGGATGGAAGAATAAACCATGGTGGAAGCTTAGCAAGGACTAGAAGCCTCTCCTCTCTGAGAGAGGGAGGAATGCATGATGTGCAGCCCACTACTGATCCTATCAATCTGATGGCCACCATATTTTGGATTGCAGCATCCTTGCTAGAATCGGATTATGAATATGAATACCTCCTGGCTCTCAGGCTCCTCAACAAACTGCTTATTCACTTGCCTCTTGATAAATCAGAGAGTCGGGAGAAGATAGAAAAGGTGCAGAGTAAACTGAAATGGAATAACTTTCCAGGCCTTCAGCAGCTCTTCCTTAAGGGCTTTACCTCAGTGTCTACACAGGAAATGACAGTTCACCTCCTCAGTAAACTCATCATGGTCTCCAAACATATATTGGTTGATCCCTCCCAATTAGCAGGTATCTTTAATGAAGTTATATGTAACAATATTGAATTTGATAGTAGGTTAACTGAAAAATAAATTAATCTTTGGCATTAAAATCAATAGTGATATACATTGCCAGTGAAGAGCAAAAGTAAATCCTGTGGTCCCCAGCATTGTTCTGCTAGGTACAATGTAGATTAGGATCATTTGTCTAGAGATCCGGTGCAAAGTATACCCGCTGGAAGATTGGAATTGTATATTACATTATAGTAAATTTGTTTCCAAAGTAAGAAAGAAAACAGTTTTCCTTCTAAAAAGATTTAGTCATAGTGGCCTTGGTTTAGTGCTATTCTAAACCTTTGCATATTCTCACAGGAGCTTGCCATTGTGCTGAATAAGAGCACTGAGTTACTTAGTAATTTTGTTTAACTGATTAGGTGATCATTCTACTTCCATCTTAAATAATAAAGCAGTTTTGGTTACAGAGATCTTGTTTTTAAAATACTAAAATTTTGTTGTATGCTCACATAACTCAGCACCATTTGTTTGTCTGCAGGATTTCCTCTTAACATCTTATGCTTACTGCCTCATCTAATCCAACATTTTGATAACCCAACTCAGTTCTGTAAAGAAACAGCAGACAGGATAGCGAAGGTATGTAAAGATTTTTAAAATAACATTCAGGGAATTATTCACAACTTAGGCTTTCACTTTTACAGCCAAAACAGAGATGTACCTTTCATACCAATTATCTCTGTAAAGTATTACAATGCTGCTTTTCCGCTAAATTTTCTTCTTCCATGTCTAAGATCTATCTATAATAATTGTGTTAATGAGAAATAATTGTTCTCTAAGAGCCTGATTTAAAGTTCACTGAAGTCAAGGGGAGTATTTACACTGAAATCAGTGGCCTTTGGATCAGGCTCTAAGAACTCCTCTATAGAATCAGAGTACCCATTAGGCTTAACCTATAAATTGGGAAGGTAAGAAGCAATTCTTCCTATTGCTAGTGTTGCAAAAGACTCTTTTTTTATTATTATTTTATTTTATTTAAAAAAAAAAAGATGGTTGTCACAGCTAGTGAACTTAATTTCTTTAAATCACATTTATAATTTATAATTTTCAAGTGCATTTCACAGTTTAATTCTAGTAAGGAAATGATCCTTACCTTTGAGACTGGTGTGTATTGAAAAATAAGTAATGTACAGTTTTTGTTATTTGAAAACAATGATTATCTTGTGGAAAATTGAATGACTTCTTAAATTGCCTTCTTTGTGAAAGTGGGGTAAAATATGCACCAGCAGTTCCCAAATGAATCAGTGGACTATTGGTGGTCCTCAGAGCACTTCATTAGAAAGAAGAGCATGGAAATGGAAATAAGATGACACCTACACAATAGGGCACGCAATGTGACCTACTGGATAGAACACTGGACTGAGACTTGGGAGACTTGAGTTCTATTCCAGAATCTGCCACTGGCCTGCTGGTTGTCCTTGTTTAATTCACTTCACTGCTCTATGCCTCAGTTTCCCCATCTGTAAAATAGGGATAATCATAGTGACCTCATTTTGTAAAGTGCTTTGAGATCTGCTGAGGAAAAGTGCTATGTAAGAGCTAGGTAGTAGTATTGTTATACGAGCAGGAGAGGAACAAAACTGCCCTCAGGCACAGGATCCATAGTGTGAATGGAACTGCCAGTTACCAGAGGGAGGGGAATGTCCAGAGAAGAAGGGAACAAAGCAGCTAGGTATATGTTCAAGGGAACAGATAGAATAAAGGACTAGGTGTTAGGGCATGTTCAAGGGAGAGCAGGAGAAGGGTGCAGGCAACAGAAAAGTATATGCTAAGAGCAGGAGGCTAGAGGAAGAGAACTGGTGCGGGGGGAGATTAAATGAAGATCAGCAGTGAGCAATGTAATTAACTTTTTTTCAAAAAGGACAAAACGCTTATTCCATTAAAGGCAGTTAAAATACGTAAGCACTTTTATTAATAGGGCTGTCGATTAATCCTAGTTAACTCACGCGATTAACTCAAAAATTAATTGTGATTATTCATGATTAATCGCACTGTTATACAATAGAATACCAATTGAAATGTTGTAAATATTTCTGGATGTTTTTCTACATTTTTAAGTATATTGATTTTAATGACAACACAGCATACAAAGTGTACAGTGCTCATTTTAGATTATTTTTTATTATAAATATTTGCACTGTAAAAATGTCAAACAAAAGAAATAGTATTTTTTAGTTCACCTCATACAAGTACTGTAGTGTAATCTCTTTATCATGTAAGTCCAACTTACAAATGTAGATTGTTTTGTTTTTGAATGCCGTTATGTAACAAAAAAAAAAAATGTAAAATTTTAGAGCCTACAAGTCCCCTCAGTACTTCTTGTTCAGCCAATCGCTAAGACAAACAAGTTTGTTTACATTTAAGGGAGATAATGCTGCTTATTTACAATGTCACCTGAAAGTGAAAACAGACGTTCATGTGGCACTTTTGTAGCCGGCATTGCCAGGTATTTACATACCAGTTATGCTAAACATTTGTATGCTCCTTCATGCTTCGGCCACTGTTCCAGATGGCATGTGTCCATGCTGATAATGAGTTCTGCTTGATAACCATCCAAAGCAGTGCGGACTGAAGCATGTTCATTTTCATCATTTGAGTCAGATGCCACGAGCAGAAAGGTTGATTTTTCTTTTTTGGTGGTTCAGGTTATGTAGTTTCCACATTGGAGTGTTGCTCTTTTAAGACTTCTGAAAGTATGCTCTACACATTGTCTCTCTCAGATTTTGGAAGGCACTTCAGATTCTAAAACCTTGGGTCGAATGCTGTAGCTATCTTTAGAAATTTCACATTGGTACCTTCTTTGTGTTTCGTGAAATCTGCAGTGAAAGCGTTCTTAAAACGAACAACATGTGTTGTTTCATCATCCGAGACTGCTATAATATGAAATATATGGCAGAATGTGGGTAAAACAGAGTAGGAGACACACAATTCTCCCCCAAGGAGTTCAGTCACAAATTTAATTAACACATTTTTTAACGAGCATCATCAGTCTGGTTGACTGTGTATTGTGTGAAAAAATACTTCCTTTTGTTTGTTTTAAACCTGCTGCCTATTAATTTCATGTGGTGGCCCCTAGTTTTTCTGTTATGAGAAGGAGTAAATAGCACTTCCTCATTTACTTTCTCCACACCAGTCATGATTTTCTAGACCTCTATCATATCCCTTCCTTAGTTGTCTCTTTTCCAAGCTGACAAGTCCCAGTCTTATTAATCTTTCCTCATACGGCAGCCGTTTCGTACCCCTAATAATTTTTGTTGCCTCTTCTGAACTTTTTCCAAGTCCAATATATCATTCTTGAGATGGGGCGACCACATTTGCACGCAGTATTCAAGATGTGTGCGTACCATGGATTTATATAGTGGCAATATGATATTTTCTGTCTTATCATCTATCCCTTTCTTAATTATTCTGTTTGCTTTTTTGACTGCTGCTACACATTGAGTGGATGTTTTCAGAGAACTATCCAACAGTAAAAAAGTTTAATGTTTACTGATAAGAACATCATTTGCCAGATTTTCTGTCCAGACTTCCCTGGTTTAAAACAGATTTAACGTAAGCAGTAAGTCCACTTGAAGCGTGGATGCAGTGGTGCAAGCCACTCAGAGTGCCTGTCACATTATTAGGGAACCTGTAACTAAGCTGTACAGCTCCAGAAGTGTGGATGGGGTGGAGTGGAAAAGTAAGAGCAGGCTAGGCAGGAACAGAGCCAGGCCTGTCAGGAGATTTACCCCTCCCAGGCAGCCTTCACTGATCAGATTTTACAGCTACCCTTTTTAGTGAAACCCCCTCCAGTACAGCTACCCCTAAAGGCATGACTCTAGCCCTAGGTGATTATTTTATTTTAACAGTGTAAGTATGCTGCACATTTTTTATATTGAATAGTCATTTTAAATCTTTTCAGCAGTTTTCTATATTATTTTTATAGCAAATTGAAATTCTTGAGCCTGACTATATAAAATATAGATGTTCTTGTGGTTACTTTGTCCTTGCTGTTACTGAAAAATAAACCCTAAACCTTCAGAAAAGTATTACACATTCCGTATACTCAATAATTTAGTGGGTGAAGGAAATTAATTTTTGTTTTTTGTTTTGTAGGTTTGTGCAGAGGAGAAGTCACCAACCCTGGCCAATTTGGCGCATATGATGAGTTTATACAGTACACACAGTTATTCCAGAGACTGTTCTAACTGGATTAACGTAGTGTGTAGATATTTGCATGACTCCTTCTCAGATACCACGTTTAGCCTTGTAACTTATCTTGCAGAGGTAAATTTTACTGAATATGTATTTCATTTAGACAGCCTGATTTAAACCATGCCTTTATTGATAGCACATTTTTTATTTTTCACACTCCTGAAAATTGAAAAAATAAATTTAGAAAATCTTCTATGGAATAAAGTGATATTAAAAGATTGTAGGATTTGGAGGGGAGAGGGTGACTAAAACCATTTTTGAGTAGTGAATCTGAATTTTTAAATTAAAATGGTCATCCTGCCAATGGCGGGTCCATTTTTCTATGGCAGTACTATTTTGTAATCAGTCTTAAGTTCTGTCCCTTTACATCAGTTACTGGCACAGAGCTATTATTGCTCCTTTTTCATTTCTATCAAAGTCTGGATAAAGTACATATATTTTGGTTTTAAATAAATATATTTAGGATATATATTAAAAGAAATTGTCTGATCCAGATTAAGCTGTAATTTAAAGTTGCTCTCAGTAGAAAATAAATTTTAATCAGAGAGTAAAGATGTAAATATTGTGTGGCATATTTTTCTAAATGCTTTGAGCATGCAAAATTTAGTGAATAGTTCTGCAAGCCCTCCATGTGCAGAACCACCATTGCCTCTAATAGAAGTGCTCTGCATGGAGAACTTACCAAAACTGGCTCTTAAAATGCATTGCTTAAAACTGACAACCCTGATATCTCTTGATTTTTATTTTTCCATGTACGAATCTTTGAGTTTGTGTGAATATTTTATTGATAAAGACCATAGCAATTGTACGGATCAAACTTCTATAAGCCTTATAGATCATAAGTCCTGTATGTAACATTATTTGCAGTTTTTCCTGTTCTTGTACAGCATGTTAAAGAAGCATATATATACATTCAGGGAGCTTTGGGATTTAGAAGAGTTGTTTTATTTAGTCTGAAATATTTTGCTTGTAGGTGCTTTAGACCTGTGCTAACATTTAAAGTATCACCAAAATTACATTACTTAATGAATGAAAAATGTGAACGCAGAAGAAAAATATTGGAATAGAAAATACAGTTCTATTGTACTCTGCTATATTCTCTTTTCCAAGCCAGATCTTGAAGTTTTAAAATAAATCTTTAATTCACCACATAATAGGGAAAAAAGAAATCTATATCAAAGTTAGCTAGCATTTATTATTGTATAATGATCTTTGTACCCTGTGCTGCCATCAAGCAACCTGATTAAAATTCACTTTTTCAATTATATTTTTAGCTGTTAGAGAAAGGGTTATCCAGCATGCAGCAATCTTTATTGCAGATCATTTACAGTCTTCTGAGTCATATTGACCTGTCTGCAGCACCAGTGAAGCAGTTTAATCTGGAGATCATAAAGGTTATTGGTAAATATGTTCAGGTAGGTATTCTGAAAATGTAAATAACCAAAAAACATTGTATATTTATGAAGTCAAGAAAAATTTCATGCAGATGCACTTAGCACTATTTTTGAATGTAGATTATTGAAAAGTATAGTCACTTGACTAAAATGGCAGTGCTAAGTGAAATCCAGTAGTGTTTTATAAATAATGGACCCAAACCTGTATACACTTGCCTATGTATTTAACTTTACTCACATTAGTAGACTTACTGACTTTAATGGGACTACTTACATGAGTAAATTTACACACGTATCTATTTACAGGTTTGGTCCTCTGTATGTATATAGTGATAACAAAATATGAGCTTTCAGCTATCCCAGTGCAATTTTGTGGATAAGGGAATATGTTTACATCCAAATACTGCAGAAATTCCTTCTTTAGGCATATTTGTTTTCAAAGAGAAGCTTCACAATTAAATGTTTATTTGAATTACTTGCACCGATATTAATGTTCCTCAGATGGACATGGACACAGACACATTAAAATACAGCTTCATGAAATTCAAGTACATTTCTTAGATGATAGCAACCATAGATGACAAAATTGTGCCCCTGGTAATTCACTGTTTGACCCAGTTTATAGAAAATGTAATCTCTGGGAGAAATTTGGGTTTTTTTGTAGAAAAACTTTACAAAAATGCCTGAAGCATATAATCATTTCAATCTACAAAGTTCTGATTTTTTTTCTTTATCCATCAACTTTATTGTGAAATGTAGTTCCACAAAATGGCTTAATCATAATTAACCATGAAGAGTAGTATTTTCTGGACATTTTGTTATGATAGATATGCACTTTAGTTATTGTCCTCTTGTCAGGAGACATTAGGCATAACTGGATGATCAATGTAACCATAGTTTGCTGGCCTGATATCTGCTCTCTTCACCTTTAACTTCTTTAGGAACACTTTTTTAAATCTCTGTTGAATATAATCTTAATTAGTAATTATGTGAAGAAGAAATTAGCCATTGGAATGCTGGTGGTAATGAAAGGAAAGTACATAGTTGTAGCTGGATGCTTTGGCAGAGTTGAATTTGTTCTTTTCAGTAACACGAAGTAAAAAAAGAAAAGAAAAGAAACATTTTTATCATGCTTTAGACATGGTAGTATTGGCTAGTTTCTCAGGACTCTACGGTGAGAATCTACTGTTAATAACTAAACTTAGTAAAGAACTACCCGAGACTGAGAGTGCATTTGTAGTGAGGTGTAGACATGCACTGGGCACATCGTAAGACTGAAGGCCAACAGATATCCATTACCAGTAAAGGTGCAGTTATTACTACAACCTGGAGAGTGATTGTTTATCTTATAAAATTGTAACTTTTAAAAAGTAACTTTTATTTATTACCTTTTTAAGAAAAAATATTTTTTACAAATATGTGAAACACGTTGTTGATAAAGAGACTTGCCATATATGTAAATGTTGTTTAGCTATTATATATATATATTTTCAAAGACTGGAAGCTTTTTCAGTCAGGGAGAATCCTAAAACTTTGAGCAACCCTGCTGATATGCATCTTCTGATGTGTTTTCTCTTTCCTTTCTCTTTCTCTCCTCTCCTCCCCCCACCATCTTCCCAGCTGGAACTGCTCACTATTTTGAAGGCCATCAATGTTCAATTAAAGAGAGTGCACTTAGCCCATATGCTTCCTGTTGTGTTCTCATACTCTTGTCCTGATTACTTCAAGGGCTGCTTTAGCCTCACCCCATATAAAATGCCTGTAGATGCTTCTGCTTTGTTTATGTGGGGGTCCCTGAAACTGATTTAAAGAATAAAACATTTTTATGTGTATATTGTTAGATTTAACCTGCACTGAAGTCTAAATAGTTAAAGTAAAGCTGTAGGAAGTTATATAATCTTTTCAAAATTTTGCTGAAGGGCTTTTAAAATAGCATTAGAACAAATAAAGCAACAATCTTGGCAAAAATCCATCTAGTCCAGCTGTTGTGTTGTGAACTTGCTGTTTAAAATGAAATTAACAATTCTGGATGATTTAAAAAAAGACTCCAGTAAAGCTGCTTGAATTCTGAAATGGCAGAAGGAAGAAAAGGAAAATAGAGCCACTTCCCTGGAGCACTTTTAAATTTTAGCAAACTGCTTCCTTCCTTCAAGCACCAATTCATGATACAATCCTTTGGAAGACTAAAGCAATAATACCTTAGTACATAATTTTAAAATGTTTGTTCCAGTAGAAACTGCTTCAGTGGTTTTGATTACTCTTCATATAGAAACACAAATACCTTCGTCCTCTCTTCCATGCTGCCCCCACACAATTGATAAGTGCTTCTACACAGCTACATCATTAGTCACCTACAAATCCCTCCTCAAAAGTCTGATGCCTACACAAAATTTCACAGTTGGTAATTTCACTCATGTGCAGAGATCACTGCCTTACATGCAGGTTAATATTGTTTCATAGTTTCCTTGCTTCCCCATCTGTCTGCATCCAGCTAGTCTCTTGTCTTATATTTAGATTGTAAACTCCTTGGTGCAGGGATGATCTTTTTGTACAGAGCCTAATACAGTGGCATAGTCAGGATGGGACGCTTGGGTGTGCCCTGACTTCGGGTGGGTGGCATTGAGAGGGAGCAAAGCGGGGGGGGAGAGGAGGGGGCTGGAGGGATCAGGCCACTTCCCCCTCACCCTCTTTAGCCGGCCTTGCAGTGGGTGATGGACACGCTGGCCAGGGGCCCCTGGGGACCCAAGCACGCATCCGGGGAGCAGGGTCGGGGCGCGGGGGTTTGCCCCGCTTAGCCCACCCACCCAGCGCTCCAGCTGGGGACTGGAGTCAGGGGTTTGCCCCACTCAGCTGGCCCACCCAGCACTCCAGCCGGGGAGAGGGTTGGGGTGCGGGGGCTTGTCCTGCTCCACCTGCATGCCCGGCGCTCCAGCCGGGGAGAGGGGTCAGGTGCGGGGGCTTGTCCCACTCTGTCCGCCCGTATAGCGCTCCAGCTGGGAAGCGGGGTTGGGGTGCGAGGGCTTGTGGGCAGGCAAGCCCCCATACCCTGACAATGCTCCCCAGCTGGAGTGCCAGGCGGAGCAGGGTGAACCCTCGACCCCACTCCCCAGCTGGAGTGCTGGGTGGGCAGGCTGAATGCGGCAAGCCCCTGACTCCGGTCGCCGGCTGGGGCACTGGGCGGGCTAAGCAGGGCAAGCCCCCATGCCCCAATCCCACTCCTCAGATGCGCGCCTGGGCTCCTGGGGGCCTTCTGGCCAGCTTATCCATTGCCCACTGCAAGGCAGAGTGGGGCAAGTGCTGGGGCCGGAACAGAGCCGGGTCCAGGTGGTAGTGGTCTTGGATGCCCACCCAGGCCCACTCATGGCTACACCCTGGCCTTATAGGGTGGAGTCGTGCTCCATGAGAGGGGTTCCTATGTGCTACTGTAATACAAATAAAAATAAAAGAGGGACAACTTCACACTCAAATTCACACACATACTAAATATATAAAAAGCTCCTGTAGTCTCTCTTAAAGGGGTATTATCCAATATCCAGAATTACCTATTTTAACATACTTGTATTTTTAGATTTTTAAAAATATTTTATAATGTTAATTGCAATATTAATTGCTCTATTAATAACTTTGTATAAAATAAAAAATACAATATCCTGACAGAAATTTTAACAATGTGTACTTAAAAGTTGCTGGTAAATATAGCTGTGATTTAAGTATAGAGAGAACAAAAGCAAATTGATATTCAAATATTATAATCCCCATTCTGCATATAGATACCCCTGTTGTAAAAGCATATTTTTTGGGGTTATTATTCATCCTTACATCTGTTTTCAATCTGCAAGATTTGGAAACATACAAAGATAACAACCTAATACATCAGTTGTACAGTAAATAATTATGTCAGCTTTAACCTAAAAATTCACGTAGAAACAGTTTTTTAATTAAATACCCTTAAGGATACTTTTATGGTGCAACTATTATTTGTGGCAAATGTCATGATCCCTACATTCATTGCTTTTTCTCTCTTAAACCTTTATCTAAATATATCCACATTAAGTAACTCTTAAAAAAGACACAACAGTGGCAACCTTATTCAATACATTGTTCTTCGTTATGATGATAATACAGGGTCTGAGTTATGATTATGGTGGTTGTTTGAGTAAGAGATGCACTTCTCAATGAGATCACTAACTTTAACACATAATTTGCTTGCTTTCTAACGTTTTTTATTTCAGACATTCTTGACAGGTGATATATATTTAAATAACTAATATCTGTCTGCAGCTTTGTTTCCATCTTAACAAAGATTTTGTGGCATTTCCTTAGTTTTAAAGTACCCCTAATATGAAATTTTGGAAAGCAATGAGCTTGTAGGGGGCATTCTTCTTGCTCTGACTTTGAAATCTGCAGGAAGAGAATCCTACTCTTGCATAGCACCTAAGAAGTAGAAGCAAGGATATCTCTTCCTGGGAACCTCGTGGAGTCTGCAGGAAGTGGGAGAATGGACAAAACAAATCAGAGTCAGTGTATTGCAGCTTTGCTCCTTTCTTTCGTATAAATCTCCTGAGGTCCCCAGGAGGGGGAGACCCACTACTGCAGACTTTAAGAGGTTCAGAGGAGTAGAGCTCCACTTGGGTAAATAGGATGTTTATTGGATGTGGTGGGAGAGATGTACTCAAACTCCCTATTGGTTCACCAACTGGTTGATCGCGATAGACTGGTCGATCTTGGAGACTCTCACAGTTGATCACGATCTCAGGTCGCTAAAAGTCCAGTGGTGTAGTGGGGCTGCCACTAAGGCAGGCTCCCTACCTGCCCTGGCCCCACGCTGCTCCCGGAAGCAGCCAGCAGACCCCTGCAGCCCTGTGGGATGGAGGAGCAGGGGTTTCTGCGCGCCGCTCCTGCCTGCAAGCACTGCCTCTGCAGCTCCCATTGGCTGGGAATGGGGAGCTGTGCCAATGGGAGTTGCGGGGATGATGCCTGCAGAGATGGGCAGGGTGCGGAGCCATGTTCCCTTCCGGGTGCTGCCTGAGGTAAGTGCAGCCTGGCGGGAGTCAGCACCCCAACCCCCAGTCCTGAGCACCTTCCCGGAGTCAGCACCCCGAACCCCCTCCTATATTCTGAACCCCCTCCTGCACCTCAAGACCCTGCCCCAGGCCTGAGCCCCCTCCCAGAGCCAGCACCCCTTACCTCCTCCTGCACCCAAACTCCCTCTCAGAGCCCACACCCCCTGGTGTACCCCAACACCCTGCACCAGCCCGGTGAAAATGAGTGACAGTTGGGGAGAGCAAGCAATGGAGAGAGGGTAGGGCTTTGGGGAAGGGGCAGGATACATTCTGAGTTGCCCTTAAATTCAAAAATTGAACTTATGTGTAAAAAGGTTGGAGACCCCTGCCCTATAGGCAGTAGGATCCTCACTGGGGCCCTCAATCATCACCCTCATGCGTCTTAGGATATTCCTCAGATGTCAACCAAAGTCCTACTCCCCAAAACATACACAAGCCTTGTGAGCTAAAATTGGATCATCAACTGACTCCCAAGCCTAAATAAGATTGTCAGTTTCCCAGTTATACTATTTTGGCTTGAAAGGGGGCAACTATTCTATTTGGGTTTGTTATAATCTGCAGTCTGATAAGAGTCCCCAACAAGCCTACTAACGCTTGCAGTTGGGTGATGCCCAGATGACCATTTTCCAAAGCTAATAGGGAGAGAAGGCAGCGAGCCTCATGGGGTGTATAGGAGCAGTGGAATACCCTCATGCTGCTACCATTCCCATTATGGACCTTTTTCCCAATATCTTGCCTTCTGCTACTTCCAAAGACTCCTTTTCTCACTTTCCTTGCTCTGCTACCTGCTTTCCTCTGTGCTCTGTTGCCTCCATTTTATTGTCTCCCTACTTGAGGAGGAAGCAGAACGCAGGGCATATATCCCCATCCCTACTATCCTCTGCCTCCTTACAGACTGTAAGGCCTTAGTCTAGAATACAGAACTGTGACAGTTGTTTGTAGAAATGTTAGGTAGTGTTAATTCACTATATAAAGTTCATTTCTTTATCACAAATTTTTTTTATATCTGACTGACACAATCTAACCATTGTGTTTATCACGATGCATACGTACATCAGACACTTTCAAGGCACATACCTTCATGTCATGTCTTAATCCACCGTATAATGACAGTTTTATGCTATTCATTGGCTGGAATGAACACAGCAGCTGAAATTTTGCCATATTTTGCTTTGTGCCTTCCAGACTTACAGCTATACAAAGGGTACACATTAATATTGAATGATGTGAGCTTTTCTGTACATGTTTTAAAACAGAAAAATCTGTGATTAATACATGTTTCCACCTAAAGTATCATGAACAAAGTCTGCTGTGTGCTATAGATTGCTACATTTACTGGAAGTAACTATTTTGTAATGTGTATACATTTTATTTTGTAATGTGTGTACATTTTATTTTCTGGTAGAGTCCATACTGGAAGGAGGCCCTTAATATTTTGAAACTGGTGGTGTCTCGATCAGCAAGTCTCGTTGTACCTAATGATATTCCAAAGTCTTATGGAGGTGATATAGGTTCTCCTGAAATCTCATTCACAAAAATGTTTAATAATGTCTCCAAGGAACTACCTGGGAAGACCTTAGATTTTCATTTTGATATATCAGAGGTAATTCTTATCTATAGCTGGAATGTAATAATGACATCATATTACAATCTGAGATTCTCTTATTACTCATGTTTATAATGCAATAGTTTTGAAAGATGTAATTATAAAAAATAAATACTAACCAGTTTTTAAGATTTAATAATATTAAACTCCTAAGTAGTTTACTTGTCAGACTTAATTAAATTCGTCTACTACTGAAAAGTGAACTTTGGGTCCTGTTTGGACTCAGTTTGTGTAATCCTTCCTCTTTGAGCACTTCATCATTGGAGTAACCTCATTAAAGTCAATGGGACTACTCACATGAGAAAGTGGTCACCAATATAAGGGTTGCACCGTCAAGCCCTTAATGATCATCATAACTTGCCAAGAATTGTATATTCAGTTTTTATCTCAAAAATAATTTAATCCTATCCAATGTATCCCAGTCTTGTCATAAAGCAGCCTATCTAAACTTTACTCAAGATTGCGTCTTTCTCACCAATAGCGTTAACTTTGACCTAAAAGGGCTTCAGCTATCTGTGGAAAATATGGTGCACATATACAAACCAAAGATATCAGCTGTATGTAAATTATTTTGTGATTCAGATTACATTCCAACTGGGACGGAGCTCAGGCCACAAACTTTTAGTCCATTCGAATTTTCATTTGGGGCTGTGGGTATCAACAGTAAAATAGGCAGTAATTTATGCATTAAACAAGGTCAGATTTTTTTTCTTTTTGTGGAATTTGATGTATTTTCCCTGGCTGTTTACTGAGTAGAGTACAAGATTTTACATGTACATTTCCCACTGAAGTCACTAGGTTGTCAAACCAGACCAAATGTGTTTTTATACTTTATAAACCCAGCTTGTTACATATTTTGTATTTCAAACAAACTGTTTCACAAAATCCTTCATTTAGTCATTAAGCCAATAGTAGAGTTTGGGGCCAGTTTAAAAAAAGGGGGAAAAGAAGAGTACATTAACAGGCCATATCCAACTTCCCAAAGCTTGAGAGAGTTCAGATCCTGTGTTCTGGTTTTGGCCCCGATATATTTTAAGATGAGATTTGAAAAAAGATCGGCTTTCCTGTATCAAGCCTCCATGTTTTTAAAAAGGAGTGGGGGGCAGCAAATATGCAAGATACCCATATTTTGCAAGAGGTTGTATGTACTTTGTCTTCTGGCTCACATTGCACCCATGGTGTGTGGGTGCTCACATATGAGGTTGTGCTGTTGCTTATGAAATTAATTTAGTAAACTGAGCTTTAGTGTAACACTGCTAATAGTTCTGAAATTGATAATAATATCTTACTAATAAATATTTGAATTCTAAACTAGCATTTAGACAGGTTAGACAAACACCTGTCAGGGATGGCGTAGGCATACTTAATCCTGTCTTAGTTCAGGGGGATGAACTAGATGGCCTTTTGTGGTCACTGCCAGCCCTGTATTTCTATGATTCTTTGATTCTATTTTTTTTTTTTCATCTGGCAGACCCCAATTATTGGGAATAAATATGGTGATCAGCACAGTGCAACTGGAAGAAATGGGAAGCCAAAAGTCATTGCTGTCACTCGGAGCACTTCTTCAACTTCATCTGGGTCCAATTCCAATGCCTTGGTCCCTGTCAGCTGGAAAAGGCCGCAGCTATCTCAGGTACATTATATGAAAATACACCAAGTTCCATGAGTTTCAATAAAAAGTACAGTGTAATGTATATAGTGTGTGTGTGTGTGTGTTTGAAATGTAATTTGGAGTATGTCTTAACAGTTACTGAATATTAGTTAATTATTTTGCAATGGTAAATGTATTGGCATAATGGAAATCTTCTTTCTTTAAAGATATTTCTTAAGACCTCAACATCTGAGATATCTGCTTTAAAGTGCCAGATGTTTTACACTTCTAATCTGCCTGGAAGATTTTGTATCTCTAATAAGGTGTTGTGCTATGTGATATTTTTTTTCCAGAGAAGAACTAGAGAGAAGCTAATGAATGTGCTCTCACTGTGTGGTCCAGAATCTGGTCTCCCCAAAAATCCATCAGTAAGTATTTCTAAATTCCAGTAGGAAATACTGTGCATGTTCAGGTCTGATAGTATTAATAAGAAAACAAAAAATATTTTGTCATAATTGCAGTTCCTAAATTCACAAAACTGGCTGATAGATTTCAAATTATAATTATTAATGAGGAATCATCAAAGGAGCTTCTAGTTAAGTACAGCAGGAGTCCATTCTTGGTCCAGTGCTATTCAGTATTTTTACCAATCACCTGTAGGAAGATATAAAATCATTGCTGATAAAGTTTTCATATGATGACACAAAAATTGGGTTGCTTGCTAAATGAAAGGTCATCCCATCTAGGAACAAAGAATGTAGACTATACCCTGGAAAGCAGTAACTCTGAGAGGGACTAAGGGCTTGGCTACACTTGCAAGCATCCCCAGGCGCCCTAACTCACAACCCGTCCACACTGGCAAGGCACTTAGAGCACCTGGACTCTGCAGCTGGAGCGCGCCTGGTAATCCACCTCCACGAGAAGCATAACACTTGCTGCGCCTTGGCTGATACAGTGTGAACAAGTTGTTACATTATTGCGCTTTGATCGGCCTCCGGAAACGTCCCATAATCCCTTTAAGTCAAGTGAGCCACTCTTGTCATTGTTTTGAACTCAGCTGTAGGAATGCAGATATGCCCTTTCAAAGCTCTGTTCCTGACAGCCAGCATGCTTATCTGCTCTGGGACAAAGCAAGCCATTAGTGTGGAATGCCGCTGTTGAGAGTGAGAGAGAGAGAGCGGGGGGATGGAGGGAGGTCTGCTGCTGTCTGAACTTACAAGACAGCATGCTGACAAGCTCTCAGCTCCCCAAAATCCCACTCTCTCTCCCCCCACATACACACTACACACTCCACTCCACCCCACCCCCTGCATTTGAAAAGCACGTTCCAGCCACTTGCATGTGGGATAGCTACCACAATGCACTGCTTTTTGTGGTGTTGCAAGAACTGCTAATGTGGCCACGCCAGTGCGCTTGAATCTGACAGTGTGGACACACTGCAGCGCTTTCCCTACTGCGCTCTCCAAGGGCTGGTTTGACTCACAGTGCTCTACATCTGCAAGTGTACTCATGCCCTTAGTTGTCATAGTACAGCATTTTTCAAACTTCGGGTTGCGACCCAGTACTGGATCGCAGCATGTCAGGCACTGGGTCGCTCTGGTCAGCACCGCCGACCGGGACTTTAAAAGTCCCGTCAGCAGTGCTGCCCAGCAAAGGCAGGCTAGTCCGTACCTGTTTCGACACCACACTGTGCCCCGGAAGTAGCCAGCAGCGGGTCTGGCTTCTAGGCAGGGGGACCGTGGGGCTCCATGCGCTGCCCCCACCCCAAGCACCGGCTCCACACTCCAGCCAGTGGGAACTGGGGTGGTGGTGCCTGCAGGCGAGAGTCACGCAAAGCTGCTTACGCGCCTCTGCCTAGGAGCTGGACTTGCTGCTGGCCACTTTAGGCGCAGCGTGGTCCGCGGTGCCAGGACAGGTGGGAAGCCTGCCTCTGCATCCCACCTGCGCCACTGACCAGGAACCGCCGGAGGTAAGTCCATGCCCCAGCCCTGAACCCCCCAAACCTGGAACCCCTTCCTGCACCCCAAACCCCGCATCACCGGCCCCACACCAGGGGTTCCTGGGGCATCAGGGGACAGGGAGAAGGGGTGGTTGGATGGGGCAGGAGTCCCAGACGGGGAGCAGATAGGAGGTGGGGACTGGGCCACAACCCCCTCCCCTAACTGGCCCTTCATACAATTTACGAAACCCAATGCAGCCCTCAGGCCAAAAAGTTTGCCCACCCCTGATCTGTAGCACCTGTAGCTATGTGTTCTGACCTGGGACCATGCGGGTTCTGGACTGCTGACACTTCCACGTTGCCACTGGAAGCTTACACTAGGGTTTCCGCTAGAAGACGCTGTGGAGCTAGGCTTTGCAGAAAGTACCGCCCAGCAGGGCCTGAGTGGCTTCCACTCACAGCCCACTGATTGGCTGATGCTAGTATTTAAACCAGAAAGCCATCATGGGGATCTGTCTGAGCAACAACACTGCCTGCCTGCCTCCATTCCAGACCTTATTGCTGTCGACCCTAGACTCTGGCTTCTGACTCTGGTTGGTCCTCAACTATTTGCTTGCTGTCTATAACCTGGTGCCTGATCCTGACTTCCTGATATCCTGACCCAGCTTGACCCCAACTCTGCTATTCGCCCGCAACATGGTGCCTGACCCTGACTTCCTGGCATTGTGACCCAGCTCCCTCTCAGCCCTGCTACTGGATTCCTGATTGCAACTTAGTAGCTAACCAGTGCACACAGGCTGCCCATGACCCACCCTGACAACAGCCCCATGCAAGGTTTTGAGTGTTTTTTCTCTCATTCACCTCCTAATTCTGTGACTGCAGAAACTAAGAGAGTACAGCAGGGAGGTATACATCTACAAAAGACAGAGTCAAAACAGTTAGACTTGATGGGGAGAAAAGTGTATTCAACCTTATCATTGCAAATCTGCATTGCCAACCAGCAAGCATTATTGTTTAAATAAGACTTTGTAAATTAGGACTCCATATCCAAATTTATGGATAAGTTACATGAATCTCTAGGGAAGAGTTTGAGGCATTTATTGCAGAGGGCCATTTGGTGGCCAGGATGTCTTTGCAGGCAGCATTGGATATGGCAGATGTTTCATGTAGATCTATAGTTTCAACTGTGACAATGAGAAGGGCCTCGAGGCTACAGAACTCCAGCATAGTTTTAGAAGTTCAACAGGCCATCGAGAACTTGTCGTTTGGTCAGTTTTTGTTTTCTGAGAAAACTGTCAAACTTCACATTCTTTTAAGGACTATAGATCTACTTTATGGTCTCTCAGTGTTTATGCCCAAGCCATAAGAATGTTATTTTGCAGGTCAGCAACATCACCAGCAATATTCCTCTCAGCAATACTTTCATCAGTTGTCCTACCCTGCTAGGTAGCAAAGTTTCTCTGGAAAAGGACATAAATTAAGTGGAGAAGATCTTCGGCTCTACTTTTACCCAACCAGCCTGTCCTCCATCTTCAAGGAGGGGCAACCTATTTGATGTGTATATCGAGAACAGCATACCACTTGTGAACATTCAAACCTGTCTCATCAGTCCAGAGACAGGCTGTATCACTTCTACAGTTCTTGGGAAACAATAACTATGGACAGATGGGTCCTAAACACTGTGGGATTAGGTTACACCATACAATTTCTGTCTGTCCCCCCAATTCTACCTTCCTACCTATCCCTTTTCGAGGACTCCTCTCATGAGCCTTCTGTTCTGCCCACCAGTGTAGAAAGTCCAGAATCTCTGGAGGCAATTGGACAAGCCTGTGACTTGCAGGTATGGGGACAGACCAACTTCAGCCATGCCTGAAGAGGATGATGATGCAAGTTCTTCAGCAAGTTCAGCCTTTGTGTGCTCTGGGAGCTATAGAGGAGGCTCCTCCACTTCATCAGGGAAAGGGATTCTACTCTGCTTCCCAATCCACATGTCCAAGGTAGAGGGTGAGATGTATCCTCAAACTCTGCAGTCTCAGCAAATACACCAAGTGTATGAGATTCCTCATGGTTACTATTCTTCCCGCCTGAAATTACAATGACTGGTTTGTTGTTCTCGATCTTCAGGATGCCTGTTTCCCTGAGGCGATTTTCCCAGGATAAGGGAAGTTCGTGAGATTCCTTGTTGTCAGTCAATGCTATCAGTACACATTTCTTCCCTTTGGTCTGTCATCAGCCCCACATATCTTTACCAGATGCATGATGGCGGTAGCAGCCCATGTCAGAAAGAGGGGAATTCATATCTTCCTGTACCTATGATTGTCTAGTGAGAGGCAGATCTAAGGAACAAGTCCTTAGTCATGTCCAGTTCACACTGGATCTCTTTGATCAACTGGGGGTGATTTTCAACAAAACAAAGTGGATATTGACTCCATCTAAAAAAATCAAGTTCTTTGGCCCCCTTCTAGATTCTCTGAATTCAAAGGTCTTTCTCTCTCTCACAAGCAGTTCCAGACAATTTGGTGCCTTTATTTGGATCCCCAGTCTCATCCTTTGACCATGGTCTGTGTATGCATTAAGTTATTAGGACATGTGGCCGAATGCACTTATGTGAGTCAGCATGCAAGACTGCATCATCATCTTCTTCAAGCATGGTTGAAGTTGGTCTGTCCCCCTAGCTGCAAGTCACAGGCTTGTCCAATTGCCTCCAGAGGTTCTGGACTTTCTACAGTGGTGGGCAGAACAGAACAGTGTATACTAGAGTGTTCCCTTTGCCCATCCTCCACTGACCAGAACTTTGTTGACTGATTACTCCACACTAGGTTGAGGAGCACACGAAAGATCGTAAAAGGTTCAGGTTTTGGGGTCATAGCAGGAAGCATCATCTCATATCAACTTACTGGAGTTTTGAGCCATTTACAGTGCACAGTGTGCTTTCCAGGATCAGAAGTTCATATGCTCATTGACAAACCACTGCAATGTATTATATGAACAAGCAGGTTGGAGTCCACTTCCATCAGATTTGTCAGGGAGCAATAAAGTTTTGGCACTTTTGCATCAAGGAAGACATCATACCCTAGCAGCGCACTTACTGGGCTCTCAAACCCATCTCTGGGCCAACCATCTCAGCAGGACTTTCTTGGACAGCAACAAGTTGTCTCAAAAAAAGCAGCATAGTGAGGTCCATTTTCAGGGAATGGAGCATCCTGTTGGTCGACCTATTTGCAACAAAGGACAACAAGAGGTGCCGTCAGTTTTGTTCCTGAGTGGGACTGAGTCCAAGTTCTCTAACCAATGGTTTCCATCTGAACTGGGGAACATACCTGATGTATGCCCTTTCCCCCATCCTCTCATCTCTCAGGTTATTCTCAAACTGAAGTTGGACTGTGCCAAACTTGTACTTACTGCATCAGCTTGGCCAAGGCAATGTTGATTCTCCGAAATTCTCCATCTGTCTGTTCAACCTCCCAAATCTCTTCTTCTCCTTTCTGACCTGCTGCCTCAGCACCATGTCCAGGTTGTTCATCTGGCACTGAGCAATCTGCACTTCATGGTGTACATGGCTAGATGAGGAGGAAAGACACTGCTCAGAAGCAGTTCAGAGGATGCTGCTTAATAGTAGAAAACCACCTATTAGATCCACTTATTTGGGTGAGTGGAAGCTTTTTTCAGTTTGATCACTGTCTAGGGTGACCAGATCACCACACTAAAATATCGGCTCATATTGGAGTGCCATCAGCCCCACCCACAGTCCACCCCCGCTCCTCCCAGGCTTCTCCCCCACTCTGCCCCAGGTTCTGCCTCCTACACTGTTTATGTAGATTCTGAATCCCACTACCTATCAGAACTGGTTGTGAGTTGCCTGAGTGGAAAATATATCTGCAACCACTCAAAGAAGAAAAGACTGTTACTTACCTGTATTGTAACTCTTGTTCTTCGAGATGTCAGTGCAGATGTGTATTCCACGTCCTGCACTCTGTCCCCTCTGCGTTGGAATCTCCAGTCTTAGAAGGAGCTGAGAGGGGTTCAGTGTGGGATCACTCTTACATAGCCACAGGAGGGGCTACAAGGACCACAGGTTGCACGTGCCACCCTGACAGGTACTGCTAAGCAGAGTTCTCTGGCTTCAGTGCACTAGGCACATGCACACCTGAGAGAAATATGTGTCTGCACCCACATCTCAAAGAATAACAGTTGCAATACAGGTAAGTAACCATCTTTTATGGATTCTTCATCACTTAAATCAAAAAACGGTATCTTTTTAAAAGATATGCTCTAGTTTCAACTTTCAGCAGAAATTATTGAGCTTAATACAGGAATTACTGAGTGAAACACTGTAGCATGTGTTATGCAGGTCAAACTAGATCATCACAGTAGTATCTTCTGGCCTTATATATACATTTATCTCAGAAATTAAATCCTGGGATTTCTTCTCCCCTTATTTCATCTCTCCAATTCCTAGTTACTTATATGCATTGCCAGGAGAATTACATATTGTATAGTTTAAGAGTAAAGGCTTCTAGTAATACTGTATCTTCCATCTCATAGGCTTCCCTGTATGTTCTCTCTTAACATTACTTAAGCCATGTTTATTTCCATTATTATCTATTTCTGTAGGTTGTGTTTTCTTCTAATGAAGACTTGGAAGTTGGGGACCAACAAACTAGCCTTATTTCAACAACAGAAGAAGTAATTCAAGAGGAGGAAGTGGCTGTGGAAGATAACAGCAGTGAACAACAGTTTGGAGTTTTTAAAGATTTTGACTTTTTAGATGTTGAGCTGGAAGATGCAGAGGTGAGACTCTGGAATTTCTTTTTTAGAATTGGAATTTCTATTTTAGAATGTTTTAAAAGCTGGGTTATGTTGGTACAATATTAAGGATTGGGCAGCAGTTCCAAAACTTCACGGATTTTGATTTCCATCAAAACAAAACCTTGACAACAAATTTTGCAATGTCAGATGCAGCTACCAATTGTCTTTATGAATGTGGGTTTAACTCCCCACTTATTCTATAAGAATATGTTTTGTAGCCAGGGAAATAATAATTTTGACCGCATAAGATTTTGTTATTAAGACTCTGAAGCTTTGCCCACTGTGTAAGAATGCTGCCTGCTGCGATGGAAAATTTTGCTGAATGGAATAGCATATTAAGAATTCATACAATCTTAGGTACTCATGTGTTTCTACATTTCCAGAATTTCAAGTAGTAAGCTAGCAATAGTATATAGTGAAATGGAATACTATCTCAATGAATTGTCAGACTATCCCACCCTGTCCTCACACAAGGTTTATATTGTAAAGCTGCCCCTACCTTTGCCATTCATATTGTATCTGATTTGGTGCATTTGTTTTCTTTTTTCACATTTTTCATTCTGTTAAAGTAATTAAATTAGGTAATAAAAGGTTTAAAAGTTAACAGTAATATTAATTATTATTATTTGTTTATTATTTGTATTGTGGTAGAGCCTCCAGACCCCAACTGAGGATCATGGTAACTTTGTGTTAGGCATTGTATGCACACATCATAATTTAAAGGTCTTAAACTGACCCCCAAAAGAAGGAGTGGGAGTGAAAAAAAGAAATCAGTACTCTTTGTAATTCACCCTGTTACATCTGGCTATTATAGTACATAAAATTAAAAATATTAAATTAATAATAGGAGAACCTTGGAAGGTTTTTAGATTCAGATGAGCACAAAAAAGCCTAGGTATACATCTGAACTTTGAGATGCTCTCTCTTTTCATCTCTGGTTTCTCTGTCCCTCTTTGCAGGCTCCTGACTTCTTCTTTCCTGAATTCTTCTCCCTTCCCCGGAGGCCTCCAGTGCCTTACTTCTCTCCCCTCTACTGATTCTTGTGTCCCTGGGGCAAATTACTTGTCCAGTACACGTATGCCCACACACACCAGCCAGATCTCTGGTATTTTGTGGCCTTCCCTTTTGTCCTATATCTGATCCCCTAAATTAACCGAGAATAAGTGAACAGTTGAGAAGAGGTAGATTCAAAAGCATTAAGTCACAATAGAAAAGCGGCCACAACTGCTGGTCCTACAATTTTAACATCTAAAAAACAGAAGGATTTGTGGGCAGCATGCATATTGCTTTTCCTGAACTTCAAAATATGGTTCAATGTCAATTTTAATAACAGATCAGGCTGAGATACAGCCAGTTCTTATTCTAGCTCAACCAGTTCACCCATCCCTATGTCAAATTGTGTACTGCGTGTTACCAATGTACGATATGGAGAGTTAATCAACAAAAACACATTTTTTTTAAGTTTAGGACATCACTTTTATATGTGACATAATGGAAATATAGGCATTTATATTAGAATTTATATTAAAATATACTGTTTGCTTTTTTGCTAATACTTTAATGTTAGTAATATTAACAGACTGAGGAAAAAAAGATTAGTTTAAGGATGTTTTCAGTGCTTTAATCCCTAGCTCTTCATTTACGTTTGCATGCAAATACTCTGTCCGTTTCTCTGGAGCAAACAAAATCACTGAAAAAAGTTGGAAAATATGAATGTTGGCATACTAATAACATTTTGAATCTCCATGAGAGACCACCAGTTGCTGGAGTAACTTTGGAATTGTATTTTCAAGTTTGAGGAAACTAGACCTGTGGGCTGGTTGAAAGAACCATTTTTAAGGAATCTTATTGGCTATATCATTGAGGGATTGATAAAGGCCCCCGAAGAAGCCAAAGATCTTACCTGTCCACTTAGAATGGAAAAATGGTGACTAAAATATAGATTTCACTCAAGGTGCAAAACCACACACCATCCTTCATATCTCAATTGGAAAATGAGGAAAAGGGAGGATCCATACATTGGTGTTTAGGGTCCTCTTCATAAATACTGAAATTGAAAAGTACTTAATATCTTTCAGAATGTCTAGTTAAAAATATGTCAAAGTTTTCCTCCAATATGAGTATAATTATGACTTTATATGTTTTGTCAACTGAATGTGGACAGTTAAAGTCAGTTTAAGATTTCATCTGTGTTGAAGTTCAAGGATTTCATTCACTGCTTGTTTAAACAGTTATTTTACATATTACACCAAGGAAAATGTACCATAGACATGTTGTTTTAAGTGTTTTGTCTCATAACTTTTTTCATAACCAATTTTACATAAAAAGAGAGTTAAAATTTTTTAGCTTTTTTGACTAAAGCTTTTTCCAGAGCTTGAATCAGTCTTCTACAGTTGGCAAATCATACATAATAGAACCTTTCCCCCTGGTTATAGAGTATCTTAAGTGTTTGTCCTCGTTTTTTCTAATTATGTGTGTTTTCCTTTTTGCTAACCAGGAGCTGCAGGTAAGTTGCAGCCTGGTGCAGTGGCTTGTTTAATCTGTTGTTGTCAGTGGTGTATTAGTCTGTGCTTTGTAGTCAGATACATGTAATATTGGTACAGATATGATTATAGACAACATATTTAGTGAGATCCCAATACAAGATATCCAAGAGAAATTTGAGAATCATACTTCATTTTATGCGAATTGCAGATCATTTGCCATATATCTTAATCCTTTTAAGTAAAAACATCACTTAATGCATTTAAAATTACAATAAAATTGAAGGGCTGATTGAAACTCTGTTCACAGTGCATTCAGTATTCCTGTGTCTTCTGTGTTGTATTGGTGTGATCATTTCATTATTATATATTTGAGATATCTAGCATAAACTTCCTTTTTATTTTTTTTATTTTTTACAGGGTGAAAGTATGGACAACTTCAACTGGGGAGTCCGTAGGCGCTCACTCGACAGTATTGATAAGGGAGACACACCATCCCTTCAAGAATGTCAGTATTCTGGTAGCACACCCAGCTTGAACTTGACCAATCAGGAGGATACTGATGAGTCCTCAGAAGAGGAAGCAGCACTGACTGCAAGTCAGATATTATCCCGATCACAGATGGTAAGTCATTCTTCTGTAAAAAGAATCAGTTTATAACCCAAGTTTATTTAAGCTTTAGTTAAATGGTTCTATCAATGGATCTTTTTAGAGAACATTTTTCATGCCATTGTTATAAAAACTGACAGCTGCAAACTTAAATCTTCACCTGCATCTTTTAGAGGCAAATACTGCTCACACCTTCCACCCATAGTCTCAGAAAGCCTTCGATGCAGCTGCACTAGTGTAGTTCAGTTTCTGGGGAGGCATTTCTGAAGCCTGTGAAGTGAGTTCACAATCTCAACTCAGCAAAAGGGCTCTTCTATCAGCAGTAGATACATTACTGTTGAGGTTCCAGTGCAGTGTTCTTTCTTCCATCAATGCTCATTAAATATGTAGTACAATTTTTTAAAACATTATAAAGATTATTCTGGTTTAAATATAAGATCTATATTTTTGTAGTTTTTGACAAAAAAAAGCTTGGATTCCTCATTTGCAAGTTCAAATAATTGAAATGCAAAAATAAATAAAACAGCAGCAAGTCTTATCGGATTTCTATAAGTGTTCCACCTTTAAAATTGCTAATCTGTTCCATTTTCATTCATTATGTACTATATAAAATAGACTAATGCAATACTACTTCCTGTTTATGTCTCATTTGTATAAATTAGCACAGGATTAAATTAAATTTTCTCCAGTACAGCTATTTGCTGGTCTAAATATTCGTACTAGAGAAACATATGATGATATTCTAGATGTTTTTGTAATGTGAAAACACAAACATTGGTTATCAGAAGTAGTTTTTCTTGTAGGAAAATAATGATTTTCCTGTTATGGTCTTCTTCCCTTGCAGTTAGGTGTTGATATAGCACCTAAGATAATTTTTCATTTTTAAATTTTGAAAATAGATTAAGAAGTAAACTATACCTTTGGTGATAGGATAACTTAGGGAATTTGTAATGGGATATAAATCCTTCTCCCTCTTGTTTTCTAATGCAAATTCCAAGGTCTCGGTACAGTTTTGGGAACAGATATCCACATCACAAAAACCACCATCATAATTGGCACTAAATTTTCATCCTTAGCAGAGAAATAAAGGATTGAGTGGTTGTGGAATCAAAACAAGTTTATTCATTCTTTTAATAAAATTACAATAATTTTAATCCAAGTAAACTTTTAAGTATTACAAGATTTCTCATCATTACAAAAAATTGTCTCCTCTACCCCTCCTCGGATAAAAAACACCACTAAACGGATAATGAATACATAAAGTGATAGCATTTTACTATCAAGTATGTTTTAAAAAAAAAAAAAAAAAAAGCTGTAAAAAGAGCCAGAAACCAAACAATGCTATTCATAGATAGCAAAGAATTATCTAAATTATCCCGATTAGCACCTCATTTAAATTAGCTTTTTTTGGCCTCATTATGTCAATAGGAAGACTCTGCCATCACTGTAGCTGAGGTGAAAGAAAAGTTTGTTTGTTTTCTTTCATCTTCAGAAAATTTCTTAAACACCTGCAGCTGGCTCGTGTCAGCTGGTTCAGGCTGCAGGGCTATAAAATTGTGGTGTTGACATTCAGGCGTGGGGTGGAGCCTGACATCTGGGACCTGAGCGAGTCTTGGCGCCAGCCTGGGTCCAAATGTCTACACCACAATTTTACAGCCTCATAACCTGAGTCGCACAACCCAAGTCAGGTGACAGTCCAGTCCAGGTGTTTAATTGCAGTGTAGGCATACCTATGCTATGCATAATATATTCTAGGTCCTGTGGTGTTGGCAGAGTGCCTGTGACCTTTCTATTTGACATAGATGAAGTGATATATCTGAAGGATATACAGGACCGGCTCCAGCATTTCTGCCGCCCCAAGCAAAAAAAAAAAAGCCGTGATCGGCAGCGGCAGTTCAGCAGCAGGTCCTTCGCTCCTAAAGGGAGTGAGGGACCTGCCGCCCCTCTCCCTTGGCCGCCCCAAGCACCTGCTTGTTAAGCTGGTGCCTGGAGCCCGCCCTGAGGATATATAAGAGGTATATGAAATATATTTAGACTGTATAGTGGGGAACAAATTTGGCCATGAAATTCAAGAAATATCAAATAACTCAACCCTTTAATAAAGATTCTGGAATATTTGATGCCCTTATATTAGTATCACCAATGAAACCAAATCCAACTTTATATTAATAAAATTTAGATTATTTGGATTGCTGCAAAAATTGCTCTTAGTGTAACTATTAGAATTTTATTAGCAGTCTGTGTCTTGCTAGTTGGACTGCCTCAAAAGCAGTACCGGGGGTTGGGAAGAGAGAGAGAGAATCTACTCCTTACATCACTTTGGTGTTACAGTGACATTGGCTTGAAAAAAATTTTCTGTACTACCATCCTCCTTAATTATCTTCCTCCTTTTAGAAGACCTATTCAAAAAGGTCTGTTACTGTACAAAAATAGAAATTAGAAATTATAGACTCAAAAAAGAAACAAATCCTTGGAGGTAGTCATAGGTGAGGCACGTTTATGCAAAAGCTTGCACTATCATTGCCCATGGCAAAGAATTTCAATCTAGCATCTTTCAGAAGCACAAAAAAGTCTTTATTAACAAAATAGAGAACATTTTCTGTGTGCCAAGAATTACTTTAAACTCCCTTTGAAGGAAAGTTAAATGTTGCAGACTGCACATAATGGTTTGAATAGCGATGTAGAGTACTTTATTAATACACCTCTACCCCGATAGAACGCTGTCCTCAGGAGCCAAAAAATCTTACCGTGTTATAGGTGAAACTGTGTTATATCAAACTTGCTTTGATCCGCCGGAGTGCGCAGCCGCCCCCCCGCCCCTCCGGAGCACTGTTTTACTGCGTTATATCTGAATTTGTGTTATATCAGGTCACGTTATATCGGAGTAGAGATGTATATGATTTCTTTTTGTGATGTGCAGATATACATTAATATTTACTTAGTTGAAGCAAACTATTTCCAAATAAAATTCAGTTAATTTCTTGTTGTCTTTAGCTTATATGGTTCCAGTCAACCACTGAAATATGTCACATTTGTTTTTTTTCTCTCTTAGTTAAACAGTGATTCTGTCATAGATGAAACAATATCCGATCGTGCAAGTTCATTATTGCAGTCTCAAGACTCCGCTAGCAGTATGGGAACAGAAGAGGTGCTTCAAATCAGAGCTGAGACCCCAAGTTTGGAGGCTTCACCTCTAGATAACTCTAGCAACCAGCTGCCTGAGGTGGGGAGAAATGTGGGCTGGTGCATGACTGATTTGGGCTCTTTCTAGCACTGCGTAGCAGCTTTTGCTTTCTTTTCAACAGAATTTTCATCTGTTAAACTGATTATTTGATTTATCTTCAATATTTTTAACCTGTTGGGCTTTCTTATTGAATGTAAAATGTCTCCTGGGAATGAAAATCTCTTATGATGGACTCAGGAAATTTACCACAGGTTAAAAATATTCTTGAAGTGCTATTAATGAGCATTTTGTGGTGAAGAATAACAATAGGCTTGTGTGAAAGACGCTTTTCCTGGGTATGGTGAAAATCTTTCTGTAGCAATATTTTCTTTTAAAAACCTTTTGCTTTTTTGCTTTCTTTGGGTTTATGTGATTTGGTGCTATGGATTGGGATTAAAACCTCAGGCCAGCTGTGTTAGTAGTTGGTTCAATCAAATAAGCTTTTAAAAAGGATCTCAGAATTCTAGTGGTATTTTTTTTTGGAAAGGCCTGTGTGGAGTAAGCCAGATTCCAGCTAATAGCCGCCCGGAAATCTGTGAGTATTTTAGTTTCCTGGTTGATTTAAGATGTTTTTAAAAATAATTTGAATAGTTTTAAAATAACAAAATTAATTTTAAAACAAAACTAGTTCAGTTGCTACTGTTTCTACAATACCTAATATTTTTAGATGAAAACTTCGTATATGGTGGTTTTATTTGACTGGAAAGTGAACTTGACTTGTTTTAGGTTGCCTTTTGTAATTTCTAAGTCTAGTAAAGATTACCGGGTTAATTTTCAATTCCATTATGTTTGGAAAAGCACTGGATTATTCATTGCTTGTTTAAAAAACAAAACCAAATTCTGTCAGCTCTTATGGAAAACTACTCTCTCCTAATACAGTATTTGGTGAAATAGGAGTGAGGGGGCTATATATTCTTGGAGAAGTACTAACCTCTCCACCATACCAAGCTAGGTGTGGGACAGAGGGGCACCATAGTGAAGGAAAGTAAATCCTGGCTCAGTGGATCTGCCTCATCCTGGAACAAGATTCACCAGAGCAGGGACCTCTGCTTCCTTGCTCTCCATTTCTGGTCCAGTCTCAGCCGCAACTTATGTTTCTTTTTCTTACTCTTCTCTTTAGCCCTTCCTATCCCCCTTACTTTTGTTTACTGTGTTCTTCTCACCACCCGCAACACTGGTTAAAAGACATATATTGTAACCACTTGAAAACCCCTACCAAAAGAAATATCCTTTTATTCAAGTCTAAAACTATTTCTTATAAAAACCCTGAATGGATATACGGAGTGTAAATTGAGTTGTAAGATAACTTCACCAATCTTGCACTGCCCAGTGGAAAGCATGACATCACAGCTGCTTGATTGGATGAGCTTTCCCTTCATTGGTGGAGAAATCAGTTAGTTGAACAGCTTGTATTGCTGTTATAGATGAAGGTGTATGACTAATTCCTAGTCCAGCATATTAATGCCTCTGTTTTTCAAGTGGATCCATGCAGATAGATGCTCACCCACATAAACCCCATTGAGGGCAATGGGGTTCCTTGGGAGTACAAAGGTCCACCCATGATGAGCCAGTTGTAGGTCTGGAGCCTAAAACTTTATCACAACTTGTTTAATTTAAATCATTTGTGCCAGTCCTGATAGAAAATAAAATGGAAATATTGGAATTCATACATAAGAGCCCCTCTCAGCAGCCAGTGATTTGGTACTAGTAAGACATAATTTAAAATGCCACATTTGTGTTTCAAAGTCATATAAATTTATCTAAAGGAAACCTGTCAACTGCTCCATTGTTTTCATTACTCTGTAAGAAACTTGAAATTGTTCTTTGAATGTTGGTTCATACCTGTATTCCACTGTGGGCATGCATGCACTCTATGCTTCTGAGACAGGAAGATTTTTGCTAGCAGTGTCTTTTGGTCCATGCCTGTGCCCTTCCTCTCCTCATGCTTCAAACTGAGGGTATAGGGGGCGGTGCAGACTAACCACCTCTGTAGTTCCTTTCTACCACTGTGTAGTCTGAGATAGAACTTCCTCAGTGTTCATGGAGTTTATCTCTTCAATTCTTTCTGTATATATTGTAAATAATTTGTTAGTTTTAAATAGTGAGCTAGTTCTTAGTTCTGGTAATTAAAGTAGTTAGTACTCATGAGAGACACAGACACGCACCCTGCATGGTGTGACTATTGTGCCCAGGATTCCAGGGTTTAAGAATTGTGCTTCCTGCATATGGATCTTCCCAGTCAGCAATGACCATCCAAGGTGCCTCTGTTGCATTGAAGCAGCTCACTTTCCTTTTGAGGTGCAGTACAGTAACTGCTCACTTAACGTTGTAATTATGTTCCTGAAAAATGCTATTTTAAGCAAAACGATGTTAAGCAAATTCAATTTCCCCATAAGAATTAATGTAAATGGGGGGGTTAGGTTCCAGGGAAATTTTTTTCACCAGACAAAAGACTATATTGTGTTTATTTAATTTTATTTATACACACACACACACACACACACACACACTTTAAGTTTTAAACAAACAATTTAATACTTTACACAGCAATGATGATTGTGAATCTTGGTTAAGGTGGTGAAGTAAGAAGAGGGTGGGATATTTCCCAGGGAATGCCTTGCTGCTAAATGATGAACTAGAACAGCTGAGCCATCAAGGGTCAACCCATTGTTGTTAATGTAGCTTCACACTCTACAAGGCAGCACAAATGGAGGGAGGGGAGACAGCAAGGCAGACAGAGACACACCCTGTGTGTGAGAGAGAGAGATGTGCATTTCCCCTTTAAGTATGCTGACTCCACTCTAAGAACATTGCCTTTTTAAGTAGATCAGCAAGTTGAGACAGCCCCCCGCCTCCCAGGCCTCCCTCTTTCCCCTCCTCCCCCCGCTCTATGGAGAATGGGGTAAGTGGGGGACAGGAGCAGGGGGAGAGGGACACCCTGACATTAGCCCCCCACTCCCTCCTCCCCACACGCAGCAGGAGGCTCCCGGGAGCAGCTCCATGGCAGTGGGGGGGAGGGACAGCTGAACTGCCAGCAATTGATAGCCTGCTGGGCGCCTGCCGCACAGGGAACTTAGGGAAGTGAGGAGCTGATGGGGTGGCTGCCAGTCCACCCTGATTCCAAGCCCCCACTTGCTAACTCCAGTGGGCTGCTCTTTCTGCAAGCAGTGGACAAAGTAGGCGGCTGCCAAACAGTGTTATAAGGGAGCATTGTGCAACTTTAAACAAGCATGGTCCCTAATTGATCAGCAACGTAACAACGTTAACCAGAATGACTTTAAGTGAGGAGTTACTCTATTTGCCAATTGTTCCCCTGCTGAACCCCGCCAAGCACATGAATATCAGCCTTGAAAGTTTTTTATGGATTGTGTTAAAAAACTGTGTAGATAGTTGCTTGATCACACATTTTTTGTTATGAAATATATTTAAGAGACCAAATAACCAATATCCATCAGATTTATTGCTAAAAGCCGATAATAATATAGTACAGGAAAAAGGTTCAATACAATACCAATCTCTGGCAAGCATTGTTGCATTCACCTTACATAGAAGGTGTGCTCCCAAAGTTACACACCCAAAACCATCTTTTTTACTCAACCTGTTTACAAAAAAAAGGGTACTGTGTACATCATCTGAAACTAGATTTCTACCTTGTTTTTCTGGTGCAATGATGTACCCCATATCACTGTCCTGAACACATGTATTTCAGGTACTAAGGGGCATGAAGATACATCCTGTGTTTGTACCAGGGTAGAACACTCATATATCTTATCCCTTTCCTTTGAGACATTCCAGATACTGGTCTGTGAGAATAACTCCCTCCCTGTTACGGTAAAACAATCATCTGTCCTAATCCTGACAGTTTCCCTATTTACTTAACTCCTTGCATTTGCTGAAGTAAATTTTGGTTTATGGGATACTTAGCATAAGAGAACAGGATTGCAACAAAGGAATAGGCCAATTTAGGATATATAATTGCTATAATATTTATACTTAATGCATACTAAGTACAAGTATTATAGCAGTTATATAGCCTAAATATATAAATATATGTTGCAAATAATACATATTGTTAACTATAAATATATACACATGTGCACACACAAACACCAGTATACATTGGTCAACAGATTGGTCTATGAGGCCCCAATCTGACCCAGGCTGGGCAGATCCCCCTGTACAGTGGTCAGAAGTGCCAAGAAGAATGCTTCCTAACACAGAGACCTTCAACTCATGGGCTGAAAAGAATAGAGACCAGTACTCCTCTTCCTTGCATGGCAAGAGAGTGAAAAGCACACTCTTAAAAGGAAAGAGAGCCCCTTGCAGATCCTCTTCGAAGAGGAAAACTTCTTCCCCAGCACTATGCAAGTTGAGTGATCCCCATTACAGGAAGTTCAGGCGCTCACAAGGGACATGGTATTGACCCCTGAGTTCCGAAGAATAAAAGCGCCTCCAGACCAGCACCTGCCACAGCAGCAGTGGTGCCATCCTCAGAAAAACACTGTTGATGGATAAACACCAAACATTCCCTTCACTGACGGTTAAACTTCTCACCAGACTGTCTCCACTGGTCCAGACAGACACGACATCTCCTCAGTCAGCAGATAAGTACACAGCCTCTGAGGACATTGTTGCCAACCCAGAACTGGAGTCTCTCTCTCCCCCCCAATCTTGTTGAACCCAGTCCTTTCAAGAGAGATCTTGACACCATTAGTCCAGAATTGGCATGAGAGAGAAATCCACTCTCTCATGCCTTCTACCAGCAGGTGGATCCCAAGATCCCTGATACCATCTGCACTGGAACTTACTTTCACCTCCTCTGGCAAATCAGATGACAATGTGAGGGAGTTTTTTCCCCCCATCAGGGCAGGAGGTTAGACCAGCTAAAGGATCCAGACTCTTGCTCTCCTGCTCTTATAGATCAGGGTCCCCAACTCAGAACTGGTGGTACCCTATGCCATCCCAACCAACATTTGACTCATCTAATTGGCCCTACTGGGGACAATGAGATCTATATGTGCGTTACCCAGAATCTGTATGTTCCCATCAGGAATCACACCATCCCTCTCCTGACAGAGAGGGACCTGAACTTCCTCAGAAATTGATAGAGGAGGGAAGAGCAACTGGAACTGATGGAACCACCGGCTCCAACAAGAATGTCATCATCTTCCCCAAATGAGGCAATTGTACTGGCCTCATCTTCTCCATCTGGTGATCACAGGCAATTTTAGTATCTGTTAAGATGGGTTGCCGACACGATCCAAGTCTCAGTAGAGGAGGTATAGGAGACACTTCACAAACTTTTAGACATCCTACCGTGCTATGAGGCCTAGCAAGATGGTGCTTCCCATTAATGAGGCTATCCTGGAGCCTGCTATGGTTGTCTGGAATAAATCAGCATTGTGTGTTCCCACTCTAAAGAGGACAGAGAAGAAATACTATGTACCATCCAAGGAAACAGAATATTTATTTACACACTCTGTCCCAAACTCATCAGTCATCCAGGCTGCCTCGGAGAAGAGCAAACAACATCAAACCCAATCCACTCCATATGACAAGGTTGCTAAACGTTTAGACTTACTGGACAGGAATGTCTTCATTTCAACCAGCCTGCAATTCCATATAGCCAACTGCCAAGCATTGATCTTCAAATACAACTTTATTAACTGTTCTGTGTTTGCAGAATTCACAGACAAACTTCCACAGGAAGATAGGACTCAGTTTCAAGTTTTCATTGATGAAGGGAAATTGATCACCAGGTAATCCCTCGAAGCTGCAGTCAATGCCTCAGATATGGCCTCGCTGTCTATGGCGAGAGCTGTTGTCATGCATCGAGCATGGTGGCTTTGCTCCTCTGGATTTCCCAAAGAAGTCCAATCTACAGTGGAGGATTTGCCTTTTGAAAGGAACAATCTGTTTAGTTAAAAAACATAATATTTGTTATGCTCGTTAAAAGATTCAAAGGCAACCCTCTGCTCACTGAGGATCTACACTCTGGTACCAAGGAGGAAATATCACAGGCCACAGCTGTACATGACACGACTGACATCTTAGCCCTCTATCACCGGAGGGACTGTGAATCTCCATGGAAGTAGCAGAGGACTCCGCAGAGCAAGAACAACATTCTCCCCTCTTCTTCCTTCTCAACCTCCCACTAACAGATGCTTTTGATGGGACTTTCAAGAGTGGCAAACATACCCTGATGCCACATTTACCAACTATGAACCTCAGCAGTCAATTTAGTGGCCGTCTAGCCAGTTTCTACCAAGCCTGGCAGATAATAGACAGATGGGTGCTTAACATCATCCATGCAAGCTATACTATAGAATTTCTCCCCCTATCTGTTCCAAAAGCCCCTTACCCATCTCTTTTCAGGGACCATTCTCATGAGAGGATACTCACTCAAGAGGTGAGCACTCTCCTTTGACAGGCGGCTATGCAATGCATACCTACCCCACATCTATGGAAAGGGTTTTACTCAAAGTATTTCCTCATCCCCAAGAAAAAGGGAGGATTGAGACCCGTCTTGGCACTCTCAAAACTCAATGTCTTCATCCACAAATCGAAATTCAGGATGGTCAACCTGTCCCCAGTGAATAAAGGCAGCTGGTTTGCAGCTCTCAATATGCCTACTTCTATATAGACGTCCACCCCACACATAAAGTTTCTAAGGTTTGCAGAGGGCCTGAACCATTACCAATAGAAGGTGCTCCCATTTGGTCTTGCTACAGCACCAAGGGTATTCACAAAAATACACCCAGTAGTGGCAGCCCACTTCAGATATCAGTTTTCCTCTACCTCAACATCTCACTACTTATGGGGGAAATCTCAGCAGGAAGTATTGACAGCAACCACTTTCCTGCTCAGTCTTCTATCACTGGGACTTTGCGTAAACATAGAAAAGTCTCCATTTTAGTTCCAGCACAGACTATAGAATTTATCAGAGTGACTCTGGACTCTGTCAGGACCAAAGTGTACCTGCAAAAGGACAGATTCCAGTCCATAAAGGAACTTGTCAGTCAGCTCCGGCTGAGCGCACAGACATCAGTCCATTCATGTCTCATCCTTCCAGGTGACATGGTGTCATGTACATATGTGATCTCCTTCTTGAGACTTGTCTCCATTGCCTGACAGGCTTGGCTTCAATTGGTATATATGGCAGGCGGACAAGGTATGGATAAGCTTGTCTCACTCCCACACAGAGTGTGGGCTTCTCTAGCTTGGTGGGAGGACAGGGATGAAGTGTGTGTGGGGGAGTCCCCTTTACTCCTCCACCAATGATCACGGATGCCTCCTTGTTAAGATGGGGCACCTGGCTGGATTAACATACAGTGCAGGATACGTGGACTCCCCAGGAGTCCGGGATGCACAAAGACTCATAGACTTTAAGGCCAGAAGGGACCATCATGATCATTTAATCTGACCTCCTGCACATTGTAGGCCACAGAATGTCACCCACCCACTCCTGTAATAGGCCCATAACGTCTGCCTCAAATCTTGATTTAAAGACTTCAAATTACAGAAAATCCAACATTTACTCCAGTTCAAACCAGCAAGTGAACTGTGCCCTGTGGTGCAGGAGAAGGCAAAAAAAAAAACCAGGAAAATTCCTTCCCAACCCCAAATACGGCAGTCCTAAGACCCTGAGCATATTGGTGCAATCCATCATTTTAGACACCTGGGAAAGAATTCTTGATAATAACTCCGAGCCCTCTCCATCTAGTGTCCCATCGCCAGCCATTAGAAATATTTGTTTCTAGTCGTAGATGGACCATGTGCCATTGTGACAATCTCAACATACCACCCCTCCATAAACTTATCAAGCTCATTCTTGAAACAAATTAGGGTTTTTTGCCCTACTACTCCCCCTTAGAAGGCTGTTCCAGAACTTCACTCCTCTGATGGTTAGAAACCTTCATTTAATTTCACTCCTAAACTTATTGATAGCCAGTTTATATCCATTTGTTCTTGTGCCAGGATTGGCCCTTAAACTAGATAACTCTTCTCCCTCCCTAGTGTTCATCCCGCTGATGTATTTATACAGAGCAATCATCTCTCCCCTGAGCCTTCATTTTGTTAGGCTAAGCAAGATAAGATCCTTAAATCTCCTCTTCTAATTTAGGTTCTCCATTCCTCTGATCATCTAGTAGCCCTTCTCTGCACCTGTTCCAGTTTGAATTCATCTTTCTTAAACATTGGAAACCAGAATTACACACAGTATTCCAAATGAAATCATTGTATAATGATGATAATACTTCCCTATCTCTACTGGCAATACCTTGCCTGATATGCATCCTAGGATTGCATTAGTCTTTTTCATGGCTGCATGACATTGGCATTTCATAGTCATCCTGTGATCAACCAGTATACCCAGGGCTTTCTCCTCCTCTGTCACTTCCAACTGATACGTCCCCAGCTTATAGCAAAAATTCTTGTTGTAAGTCCCTAAGTGCATGACCTTGCACTTTGCACTATTAAATTTCATCCTATTTCTGTTATACTGGCTTTCAGGGTCATCCAAATCTTCTTGTATAACATTTCAGTCCTCCTACATATTGGCAATACCTCCCAACTATGTGTCATCTGCAAATTTTGTTAGCACACTCCCATTTTTTATGCCCAGGGCACTAATGAAAATGTTAAATAAAATTAGGCCCAACACCAATTCTTGAGAAACTCCACTAGTAACCTCCCTCCACCTGACAGTTCACCTTTTTGCATAACCTGTTGCAGTCTCCCCTTTAATGAGTTTGTTATCCATCTTCACCAATTTAATAATTTCCCATTTGGATCTTTACTGAAATCCAGGTAGATTAGACCTACATTTCCTTTGTCTAGAAAATCAGTTATCTTCTCAAAGAGATCAAGTTGGTCTGACCTACTTTTTATAAAACAATGTTGTATTTTATCCCAATTACCATTTACCTCTATGTCCTTAACTACTGTCTTTCAAAATTTGTTCTAAAACCTTGCATATAATTGAGGTCAAACTAATAGGCCTGTGTTCCTTTATGACAATGTATACATTTAGGTGTTGGACCATACCTAAACTGTTTTTAATCTCCACCCCTCCTCCGTGTTTAGCGGTCCCTCTTCTTCTTTCCTGGTTTTATTTTTATTTATATGGCTAAAGAATCTTTTAGAATAGGTTTTACTTTCCTTGGAAGATCCAACTGGCTTTTGGCAGTTCTCATTTTTTCTCTACATTTTTTGACCTCAAAGAGGTAGTTTTCCTTGCTGATCCATCCCTTCTTCCATTCCTAATAGGCTTTCTCTTAATAACCTGTTTGAGATGCTTGTTCATCCAGTTTGGTCTGCAATCCTCCCCTATGATTTTTTCTCCCTTGCTTGGGATGTAGGCTTCAGATAGTTTCTTCAACTTTTACTTTTACTTTCAAGCCTCACCTTCAGAGTTTTCTTCAGTCCAGTCCACTTCCCTAACTAATTCCTTTAATTTATTTTTTTAAGTTTTGGCCCTTTTGAAATCAAGGACTCTAGCTGCAGACCTATTTTTGTTTATCCTTCCAATTTAAACTGAATTAACTCATGATCACTTGAACCAAGGTTGTCCTCTACAACCAGTTCTTCTATGAGGTCGTCGCTACTTACCAATACTAAATCTAAAATGGCATCACCTCCTCTTGGTTCGTTGACTGTTTGGTGAAGAAATTTGTTGGCTACTGCATCCAAGAATATCTGGGCGCTGCCATTATTAGTAGCACTTGCCCTCCAATCTGTAGCTGCAAAATTAGTCTCCCATAATCACACAGTGCCCGGTAGTAATTATTTCATTAAAAATATTAAAGAGATCTCTATCTATATCCAAATCAGATCATTGGGGTCTGGGCAAACCAGAAGCACTATCGCAGAGGAGCCTCTGTTACTATTCTTCTCCAAAGTGATTTTGACTAGGGCTGTCAAATGATTAAAAAAATTAATTGCGATTAAGTGCAGTGATGCATTTCTAGTGACTTGGTTACTAGGTACTCCTTCCCACACATCCTCCTCTTACTTCATATTCTCAGGAAGATTGCACAAAATGGGGCAATGATCATTCTGCATGCTCCCAGAGGGCCAAGACAATTCTAATATCCCAGACTTCTTCAGATGTCAGTACGCCCATATATCACAATCCAGACCTTCCCAGACCTTTTGACAGAAGACAAGGGTAGGGTCAGACATCCCAGTCCAGCTCCCTCCACCTGACAGTTTAATATTTGGAAGGGTGTCAGACTTAGAGATCATGTTCACAGACAGGCCAGACCATCTTTAACAATATTAGGAAAGACTCCATGAGGAAATGCTATGTAGCTAAGCGGAAAAGGTTCCCGGTCTGGTTACAGTGTCACTAGATAACTTCAGAGGAATCCAGTGTCCCTCCGATATTTAAATATCTCCTATCCTTAAAGACAACAAGTCTTTCCCTTAGCTCCCTAAGTGTCCACTTAGCAGCTATCAGCCCTGTCATCCTCTGATAACCACTCAATCTTCACCCATTCTGTGACCGTATATTTTCTGAAGGATCTGGTCAGAACCTTTCCTCCCATTATCAAACCTATCCCAACATGGGACCTCAGTTTGGCCCTCTCGTTGTTAACAAGTTCTCCATTCAAACTCATGCTTCATGCTCTTTAGTCTACTTGATATGAAGGTGGTCTTTTAGGCAGCCGTCACCTCAGCCAGAAGAGTAGGTGAACTTAGGGCCCTTATGTAGACCCACCATATGTAATCTTCCATAAAGATAACATTTCTCTTAGACTACATCCTTAATTTACCACCAAGGTGGTCTTGGGTTTCCATCAGACACTCCACCTACCTTTTTCCCAAACCCACATGCCACCAGTGAAGATAGTAGAATTCATTCCTTGGATATCTGTTGGGCCATGGTGTTCTCCCTCCAAAGAACCAAATCCTTTAGGAAACTGCCTAGATTATTTATATCATTCCCAGAAGAGAGAGGGGAAGCAATCTCTTCCCAAAGACTTTCCACATCGATTTTGGGATGCATTGTCCTGTGTTATGGGTTGTCGAATGCTCTTCTCTTACAGGGAGCGAGCACTTACTCCACAGGAGCTCAGGCCACTTCTGTAGTCTCTTTGGGTATGTCTACATTGTAATTAAAAACCCACTGATGGCCTGTGCCAGTGGACACAGGCTCAGGCTAAGGGACTGTTTAATTGCAGTGTAGACTTCTGAGCTCAGGCTGCATCCTGAGCTCTAGGACCCTCCCACCTCCCAGAGTCCTAGAGCTCGGGCTCAAGCTCAGAAGTCTACACTGCAGTTAAACAGCCACGAGCCTGATGAGCCCGAGTCAGTTGGCACGGGCCAGCCGCAGGTTTTTAATTGCAGTGTAGACTTACCCTCTTTGTGGCATTCCTGTCATCAAAATATGTAATGCAGCAATGTGTGGGGTTTGATCTCTACCTTCATGAGACTCTATGTCCTAGTGCAGGCTTTAGCAGCTGATGAATCTATCAATACAGCAGTACAACTGTCATTGATATGGCAGAGGTCCTTGCCACCCTCCTCTTCAGTGACTACTGCTTGTCAGTCACCTGTGTGAAAAATACATAGGGATCAGAACTCAAAGAAGTTACTTACCTTGTATAGTAGCTGGCATTCTTCAAGATGTGTGGTCCCTGTTGTATTTTACTACCCACCTTACTTCCCCTCTGCTTCAGATCTTTCTCTTACAATTTGCAGTAGAGAAGGAACTGGAGAAATGGTTGGGCCACACCACCTCTTGTACTCTCTTTGGAGAGTGAGGAGAGGAAGGGCACATTTGTGGACCAACAGACACTGCTACCAAAAATCTTCCAGTCTCCGGCACATGGAGCACATGTGTGCCCACAATAGAATACACATAGGGACCACACATCTGGAAGAAGTCCAGTTACTGTGCAAGGTAAGTAACTTCTCTTTAATACAGTGTTTTTTCTTTAGCAGAGGTTTTGTTTTGCTGATTTTCTTGTGCTGCAAGTTCTTGTTTGTTTTATTCCCAGGGACAGATTTATGGATTTTAAACGCTAGTAGTAACAGTAACAATAATTAGAATCCAAAGTGTCTTTCTCTTTGGATTATTAAAATGTATAATTTTGTCTCATTTATTTAAAATGAAATGCTAGGTTTAGCAAAGGTGAGAAATTCTCATCTGCCATTTTGAATTTGTTCTTTAAACCTACATGGGTTTGCAGTGTCGATTTAAGGACATAGGCTCAAATTCTGCAGTTAACGGCTCAGATGGATCCTTTCACCTGCACAGAGCTCTGATAAAGTCAGTGAAGCTCTAAATGGATGCAAGGGTCCACCTGCACAGATACAGTTGTGGGATTGAGGCACTAGGTGGGAAAAAACAGAATATTAATAAAATCTGTTAAAAGACTGTGTTCCAGCTCTTTTCTGTAAGATTTGAGTATCTGATTATTAATTATCTCTAAATGTAGAAGGTTAACTTTATGCTTCCTAATTTCCATATTCTGAACTTGCTTACAGTTCAGGACCACCATCCTGAAAACCCTTTGAAGATAATGAGACTATTTGTGTAAGGAACTGGGCTCCCCTTCCCCATGTGTTTTGCTTTGCAAACAGTCCTCACATAGTCCCCTGTAGGTTCAACACAACGTGCTTTATTTACAGTGTCTTATACAGATTTGTGTCTCTGCAGCATAAGACTTTCCCCAACCTCTACCTAATCCATAGGCACAGGGTCTAATGGGGGGAGAGATCTCATCTCTCTGTCTTTGCCCTTCCTTCCAGCCTCCTCCTCCTTTCCTGTCTCCCTTTTAACTGTCCCCAGCTGACAAGCTGAATCACCTTGTTAACTGGTTAATGACCCAGTCCTTAATCAATTATCTTCCTAATTTGGCCCCTTCGGGAAGCTTATAGAGTGGTGAGTTGGCCTTAAGCTACTCCCACTCTGTCACAGGATCCTAGTTTTATAATATTGCAGCACAACATAGTCTCTAAATCTGTGCTCTAAAGATGAGGCATTATGGAAAAGTGAATGCATTGTTAATGAAGATGTTTTCTTTACTTACATTGACAGTTATCTGCAAACTGTATTTGCTTATAGATTATATTAATATAAAATATGAGAAAAACCATACATATGGAATTAAGAGAACAGTAAATTCTTGTAGAAAATATTTGTTCTCTAAAGAAAAAAGTCTGTTGTACCTGGTTAAACATTCTTTGTTCTCTTATGTGGATGCTGAAGTGGAAAGTAAAAGATTCCAGCAGTTTCCAGAAATACCCACCCCAAATTATAAATTGCAAGTTTCAGAAGGGACTCTGTATAGTATTCTGTGTCAAAGCCTCCAGCTGTCAATCCCTTCTTCCTAGAGACTAGAAATAATATGCTAAATTTTCCTTTGCATCAGAGTATGTCTACACTGCAATAAGGAGCACATGTAGACATACCTGAGTTAGCTTTGATCTAGCTAGGTTAACTGTAGCTCTGGTATGTCTGTGTATGCTGCAATCACACTCCCAACTGCAGTGTAGACATGCCTGAGGCTGCTTAAGTCTGTCAGCCCTTGACATGTCTTGGACCTGCTGGTTTCTTCCCCCCTTCCCTTCCCCCTCCTCCCCCCCCCCCCCCCCAAATCCTTTGAGTTAAACTTTCCTCTGTGGCACAGGTTTGCAACAGCGTTCTGGAGGGGAGAACAATGTTTGACTCTTATTTAGTTTGAGTTGATAGTTCACAATCTTAGCCATAGACAAAACTTTGGTAGTCTAATAGCTATGTGACCATTAGAATAATAGAATCATAGGATTAGAAGGGACCGCAAGGGTCATCTAGTCTAACCCTCTGCCAAGATGCAGTGTTTGTTGGGTCTAAACCATTCAAGACAAATGGCTATCCAGCCTCCTTTTGAAAACCTCCAGTGAAGGAGCTTCCACAACCTCCCAAGGCAGTCTGTTCCATTGTCCTACTGTTCTTACAGTTAGGAAGTTTTTCCTGAGATTTAATCTAAATTGGATATGCTATAGTTTGAACCCACTGCCTCTTGTTCTGCCCTCTGAGGCAAAAGAGAATGTCTTTTCTCCATTTTTTTATGTCAGCCTTTCACGTATTTGTATCTCTCCCCCCCATCTCCTTTTTTCCAAACTAAACATACCCAGTTCCTTTCACCTTTGCTCATATGACTTGAATTCCATCCCTTTGATCATCATTAGACTAAGGGGAGCCTCTCGCTAGGATTTTTTTCTCTTTTTGAGACCTAATGAATATACACAGGTTAAAATTAGCAGAGAAAAAGATTTCTAACAAAGTTTCCAGGCAAATTATGAATATTTTTAGTAATGGAAAATTCAGAAACAACTGAATTCTCTGAAGACTCTGGCACAGATTTAAAACTAAAACAATTGAAAAAAAGTTAATGTTAAATACAATACAATAAAAATTGCAAGATTTCACGGCATTCCATTTTTCTTTCTCTTTCCTGATCAGAGAGAATAGCTGTGTGTTCTGAACCTTATTGTTTCACTCATGCACATTAGGTTATTTCCCAATAACAGTATGTCAGTCTTGTAGTGAGGACAGGGAATTTTCATTCCTAATGGTATCTTCCTTACAAAAACGAATACCTAACAATCAAGCAAGTTCTTAGGGAAGGACACATCAGTCTGGATCACCACTGGCATTGCAGATTCATTAAGATTTCTGATAAATGATGCCATTTCCCAGGTGTTCCGTATGCCCTTCTACTATATACAGCTTAACTGAAAGCATTTCTCTATTAAGGAGTCTAGAAAATTTCAACCTTGACCATGTGGAGAAGACACATTTAGCACATATTAACACAGACAGCAATATTCAGAAGAACAATAACACACATTTGACTGTTCCGTTTTTTATCTGGAAGAATATCTAGCGAATACTTATCTTATTAATGATCTCTCTCCATTATGTTCTTTGTGGATCTGGACTCACCCGTTGACCTTGATTTGAAAAAATCTGTACTAGAAATGGGCCACTGTTTAGACCTACATTGTTTTTTCTACAGCTGTCTTAAAAATGTCTGTCATGCCCATGGACATTTGCTATTCGGTGGGACAAAATAGCTATTTTATGTGACAGAACTCCAGATATCTAAAAGAGGTACTTCAGGGGTGATGTCATTAGCCAGTTGTCATAAGGAACAGAGTACTATCACGGCCTGACATATCACTGTCCTGGTCTAATAGCTTCAGGACAAATGTGAGAGTAAATGATGATGTACTGCTATTCAGGGATGGATTGTCCAGTCTTTAGTATGTGTTCAGTTAGTTTATAGTGAAAAGAAATTTGGGATTGATAGAAGCCATAACATGGAGAGCCAGAGTGTGTGTGTGTGTGTGTGTATGTGTGTGTGTGTACACACAGTAGAAATTCTCTGAAATAGCTTGAGAGCAATCCTGTGTGTCCCAGTGTAGGAGACATAACATCACCATGAGAGTGCTAATATATATAGGAAATTGCCTCCTGAGAACAATTATAAGGAAGTTGATTTTTATTGTGGAAATAAAATCTAATGAATATTTCAGGTGTTTGGGCTCATTCATAAATTAGCGAAGTCCAAAACCCATCATCTGTTTAATATAGTGATGTTAATGTTGTAGTGTTTTACAATGGAAAAAAGTACAGGACATTCTAACGTATATCAGAATGATTTACTCATGATAGTCAATGATGTAGTATATAGTTTTAATTGGTCAGGGTTAAAAATGAGAGTTCTAGCAATAACTCCAGTTTATTAAGACAAATTATGCAAAATCTGTTTCCCAGGGTGGTTTCTTCCATTCTGCCAGTTATTTATGATGGGAAACAGTTTGAGGAGGGAGAATGGAAAGGGGAGAGTTTTTTCATAGTAGTTCCGGAAGTAGGCATTTGATGCTATAGGCAATCATGAGCCAGTGATTTTTGATTTGTTCACTCAAAAGTTAAGCTTTGAAGGTTTTGATCATATTAGTTTTGTCTAGAAAAATATTTAAAGTATTTGCACACATTTTCATGAGAGGGCTTTCTTGTAATATCATTAGTTGACATTAGTGGAAAAATTACATATGCTATACATGACAAATTGCATTTTAGAAAGAAGAACTGGAGTATTCTAACCAGAAGTTGGAAAACATTAAAAAGAAAGATTCTTTATGACTGAAGCATAACTAAAGGTGTATAATTCAGTATATGAAGAATCCAAATATCTGAATACTTAAAATAAAATTGGGTGATGTAAACATACTTTTGTTTTTAAGTACTGACTCCTGTAGCTTAAGAGAAGTTGATATACATCTATCCCTTCTGTAAGAGCAATGAAAAATATATTTGCTTTGCAGGATGGCAGTTCAGCTGTCAAGGATGAACGGGTTAGCATTGCTAGTGAAGACGCTGGATCATATGTATTACAAGAACAAGAATCTCTGATCTGTCAGGAACCTCTAGAGTTGGAAATTCCTGAAATGCCAAAACTGCCAGCTCCTGAGAGCTGTTCTGAATCTATATGTGAAGAAGATGTCACTCTTGCTTTGAAAGAGCTAGATGAGAGATGTGAAGAAGAAGAAGCTGACTTCTCTGGGTTATCTAGGTAAGAGTACACTTTGTTTTAACTGCAGAAATAATGTACCACTTTTATATTCTGGCTTCCACATTAGTCAAGTAAAGCAACCCTTTTTCTGGTTGAATTTCTCATACTTCTGATCAGAAATCTTCTAACAGTACAAACTTTTAAAATAAGCATATCAAATAAATGTTTGATTAATTCTTTGAGTTACTCCCAACATGGATCCCACTTATGGGTGTCTGTGTACCCCAGAACAAGAGTTTGGAGCATTTTCACTAGTAGTGTCTGGCAAGGATTGTTCATGCACCCTGTATGCCCAAATTCCACTCAGTTCTTTCTAACCACTTTAGACAGTGAGTCAAAACAAAATTGTGTCCTTTTTGTAGTTTTTGTTACTTAGTAGAGTAGAAGTTTGTAATTAATTTGTTTATAGTTAGTTGTAGTTGTTACTGTTTCTTCTGCCAATGGCTAAATGAGAGAGAGAGAGCAGATTGGGGCAGGGTTAGTTTGTCAGAGCCTAGATCTGTGGGAGGAAAGGCTTCTCTTTTCTTTATTTTTTTTTTTCCTTATGGAAAAATCCAAGAGCATTATATCAACCTCGGAGTAGAGACTGAGCACAGAGATTTCTTGTTCCCAACTCATTCTTCCACTGTGCCTGTCACTAGAGATGTGACATTGAGCTCAGGAGCAGTAAAGAAACTGAAAGAGACTAAAAAAAAAAAATCCGTCAGAGTAGTCAAGAATCCCTGTTGTCCAAGGACTGGCATCTTAAATGCCAAGTCGACGAAGTAAGAGGATTGGCTCCTCAAAGAAGTCATTTGCTGCTGGGATGGGGAAAAGTGGGTCCAGAACCCTCAGTGCTGCATCATAATAAAGAGCCAGCATAGAGATCTTCTTTGATAACAAGGGCTCAAGGGCACAGGAATGCAAAGGTGTGTTTATTACAGCCCATCAAGGCACCAGATTTACCAGCACTGTCCGTCACAACACCGCAACACTCGGCATTGTCTACTTCGCACCACCTTTGTTGGTACCATGGTCACAGGTATACCCCAATTTGGGGCATCAGGTCTTGGGGGAATCAAAGTAAAATTTAGTAGTCCAAGTGGCCTAGCCTCCTGTGTCACCACAGCTGCCTTGGCCCCCAGGGCAGCGCAGCCCAGTGACCAGAGTCAGTGCAGTCACCCTTCAGTACATGGCAGCGCGGCCCAATGGCTAAGGTCAACGGGGCAGTCCTGCTGTGTGGCCCTAGGGAAACGGAGTTTCCACAATCAGTCTAGCTCACCCGGTAGCTCAGTCCATATCCCTGCGCCACTTCCTACCCTTCCATTCAAGGCTGGTAAGCTTGTACCTCTGCTGTCTCTCCTCCATTGGCGGCGGTCGGCTGTGGGTCAATTGGAACCTCAGCCCAGCTGGCTTCTGGGTCCTGGAGCTCTGGCAGTCCCCTGCAGGAGCCTGTAACATACATCTACTCTTGTCTATGGCCAGCCCAGACTGAACTTAGCTACACCTTTTTATACTCTGGTTCCAGCTGGAGCATACCCAGCAGGAGTGAAGGGGCCTAGCTTCCTCGGCTTACAGAGTGTGATTAACCCCTGTTGAACTAGGGCACTATAGGTACACACTGTCACAACCATCATTATTAATTAAATCCTGCTTGCTACTGGCACTGGTCCAAGCCTCTGAAGATTCTTCAATGCAGAGGGAGATAGCAACAGCATCCTCAGCACAGGTTTCTCTTCCAAACAATTTCTCATCTCTGAGAGGTTCTTTTGTTTCCTCACCAAATCTCAGGGTAACTAACACCTGAGTCACCAATCCTGGGAGTTTTCCCCAATTTCGGTACTAGCCAGATCCCCTTCCTAGAAAGAAACAAGGGTTCCTGTGATGAAAATGTATCTGAGAAAACATGGCAGTATGATTAAGGATGTGAACTCCATTCAGATCCTGCAGTCACCTATTATATGACTCCCATATTAGAGGTTTCTGCATCCAAAGACTCTAATTCCTCCTCAGACTCTGACAAGAGAGCCCTTCCAAAGAGGAAAGTATACCGATAAAAGGAAAATAACATCAGGGAGGAATATAGGAAAAAACCTCCTGCTAACCTAAGGATTTAAATCCTCAGTATACTCCTTGGCTTCCCCAAAATTGGTCAAATGTTTCTTTCCCATCTGATCAGCAACCATGGTCATATCAGCCATCCTATATCCACATTTTCAAGGACAAGTTTCCCCACAATACATGTGGTCTACCTGTAAGTCGCCTGTTGCAAATTCTTGTGAATCTTATCACTGTGCTCATTAAGTTCAAGAGACAGAGGAACAACAAGATACGAATGATGAGGAAATACCTGTTCATCAGGAAGATCCTTCTGATCATCTACATTGTTCTTCATTGCCTGATGAAGGCATTTCACATGTTGTACCCGTTGATAAATTTAAAACCTTTTAAGAAATACTAGAATGTATAGCAAAAACACTGGAAGTTCCATTGGAGACAGTTCAGGAAAAAGCATATAAGCAGTTTGATATTTTAAAACTAACATCCCAAAGCAGAGTGACACTACCTATTAATGAAGGGATTTTAGATCCAGCAAAGGATCTTTGGACTACCCGCCTCGATTGCAGCTACATCAAAGTGTGCTGATTGTAAATATTAAGTACTGTCCAAAGATTTTGAGTATTTTTATACTCATCTGACTCCATCTTCACAGGTTGTTGCTACTGCCAAGGAGAAATCAGAACAGTCAGGGAAATCCACTCCCAAGGAGAAAGAGCCCAAAAGACTTGATCCTGTTTACAGATCAAGATAGAAAATTAACCGGCTATGCTATCTAAATATTGTTATTGCCAATTCAAAAGACTTTCAGTTTTTAAGGACGTGTTACCTTCAGAATTTAGAGACAAGTTTAAATCAATCTCTGAAGAAGACCAACTGATTGCTAAATCATCACTTCAGACTATATTAGATGCTGATGATGCTGGTGTTCATTCAGTAGCTGTAGATATTGTGATGAGATTCTCATCATGGTTATCTGTATCAGGTTATTGAGAGAAGTGCACACAATAATTGAAGATTTACCGCTTGATGGTCAGAATCTATTTTGTATTAAGACTGATAAGTCTCTCCACTGATTCAAGATCCACTCTCAGATCACTGGTCATATATACTCCTATGTTTAGGAAGAAACCTGTACCTTCATACTCTAGATATAGGAACACTTAATCTTATGATTTATAGTCTTACCACCAAAGACCTTCTGAGCAATCCAGAAAGACATCTAGAGATCAGAAGTCAGTTCCACTATCCTCTTCTATATATTGCACACTTGTGTCAACACAGAGACATCAAATTTGACGTGACAGCTGAGGCTCTTAGACTAATCTACAAGGCCTAGATTCCTGCCTATCTTATTTTCAGGAGTCTTGGATGACCATCGCTCCAGATCGATGGGTCCTTCAAGTCATCAAGGACAGTTATGCTTGTTTGGGGGAAATCACAAGTGCAGGTGACAGCAGCAGCAAGAAGAGTGATTCATTTGTTTTCATCACTGGGCTTGGGGAGTAACTTTAAAAAGTTGAGTCTGAGTCCATCTCAATCTATAGAGTTTGTTGGAGATCTCCTAGATTTGGTGGCAGCAAGAGCATTCTTCCTACCAGACAAATTTCAGATAATAAAGAATCTGATCCTCCAATTTTGTGTTTACCCTCAAACAGTCAGCATGTGTCTGAATCTTCATTTACATTTGTAACTTTATTTGCCAGATTATGTCTGAGACTATTTCAGACCTGGATCCAAGTCAGTTTACAACCCAAAGCTTCATGACATGTCATTTAAGGTGGTGATTCTGGACCAGATTCTAGTTTCTGTGGACTGATGGAGGATAAAAGAAAAGTATATATGGAAGTTCAGTTTGTTTCTCCCATAGCATCCAAAGCTCTAACAGATGTATCCCAGATGGGTTGGGGAGCACATATAGATCACATTTGACTCTTGGCTTTTGGTCTCATTTACAATCCACAATGCATGTAAACATCCTAGAATTCAGCGCAGTGAGACTAACTTGCAAAATGTTTCTACCTATGATGGAGAACTCTTTAATCTAAGTTCTCATGGACAATTTCACAGCAGCCTATTATGTAAACAGTCATGGAGGTGCAAGGTCAGACCTTCTTTGTTCTCAAGAAGCCATAAGACTTTGGGAATGGTGTATTCAGAATTGTATCAGTCTGATTGCTCTTCATCTCCTGGGAGAGAGTAATGGGCTGGCAGACTCAATAAGCAGGAAAACGACCTCATCCCATGAATGGGAATTAAAAAATTATTTACTAGACTGTAATGAGTAAATGTCCAATATTTTGTTCTCAAGCAGAACAGTATCCCGGGTTTCTGGCAGACACCTTATTGATTTGTTGGTCACACAGTTCTCAATGTATGCTTTCCCTCCATTTCTTCTAATTCCAAGGTGTTACAGAATGTAAGGTGAGAAAAAACTCAGATTATATTGGTGGCTCTTGCTTGGCCCCATCAGTCTTGATTCTTGGACATACTGCTATTGTCAAATCACTAATTTATCACACTCCCAATTCAGAAGGACCTGGTATTACAGAATCACAGTCTAGTCCTTCACCCAAACCCAGCCTCATTATGTCTCACAGTTTGGATGATATCAGGATGTCCTCAGTAGACCGTGTTCTTTGGAGGTACAAAATGTTCTTCAGGGCAGGAAATTATCTACTAAGATTACGTATATTGCAAAATGGAAATGATTTTCATTATTGGCAATACCTAAGGGTTATGTTCCATGTCAGTGTTCTATTCCAATTATTTTAGATTACTTGTTTTTAAAGCACCCAGAAGTGTTTACTGTTTCAGTTGCAGTTCATTGGCAGTTATTTCCACATTCCATCGTCCAGTAGAAGGAGGTTCAGTTTTCTCTCATCAATCAGTGAATAGATTTATGAGAGGTGTTCGTGTTTTCCTCTTGTGAGAAAGATCACTCCAACATGGAATTTAAATCTAGTGCTTTCTTCACTTATGGACCCTCCTCTTGAACCTCTATCAAATTGTCCAATTCATTTATTGTCAATTTTGGTGGCATTTATATTAACTTGTAAAATAAATGAATTGCAAGCTTTAATGATAAATTCTCTCTACACAGTTTTTCATATGGAGAGGGTAACTATGAGACCACATCATAGTATGGTCAGACTTTCATGTCAAACAGTTTATTCACTTACCAGTCTTTTCTGAAACCTCATTCACATTGGCTAAACCTAAATTACATACTGTAGACAGGGCCGGTGCAAGGAAGTTTCGCGCCCTAGGCGAAACTTCCACCTTGCACCTCCCCTCCCCCCCCCGGGAGCCAACACCGCCCTCTCTGGCAGCTAACCACGCCCACCCACCCCTCCTCCCAAGCAGCCCCCCCTCCCCCCCAGCAGCTAACCCCAACTGCCACGGCAACTAACCCACCCCCCCTCGCAGCAGCTACCCCCCCTTGCAAGCCCCACCTCCACGGCAGCTAACCCGGCCCGGGAAGCCCCTCCCCCGCCCCGCGGAAGCTAACCCCGCCCCCCTCCACGGCAGCTAACGCCGCTCGGGGAGCCCGCCCCAGCTCACCTCCGCTCCGCCTCCTCTGCTGAGCATGCCGGTGCTGCTCTAATTCTCCTCCCCTCCCAGGCTTGTGGCGCCAATTGGAGGAGACTTAGGCCTGGTCTATACTACCCGCCTGAATCGGCGGGTAGAAATCGACCTCTCGGGGATCGATTTATCGCGTTCCGTCGGGACGCGACAATCGATCCCCGAATCGGCGCTCTAACTCCACCAGCGGAGGTGGTAGTAAGCGCCGCCGACAAAAAGCGGCAGAAGTCGATTTTGCCGCCGTCCTCACAACGGGGTAAGTCGGCTGTAATACGTCGAATTCAGCTACGCTATTCACGTAGCTGAATTTGCGTATCTTAAATCGACTCCCCGCTGTAGTGTAGATGTACCCTTAGAGCGGGGGCTGTGTGCTCAGCAGAGGAGGCAGAGTGGAGGTGATCTGGGACAGGAAGCAGTTCCCCTGTGCACCCCCTTTACTGCAGGTGCCCCTCCCCCCCACCAGCCGCTCCAGCTCACCTCCACTCCACCTCCTCGCCTGGGCAGGCTTTTAGGCGCCCTCAACCGCTAGGCACCCTAGGCGGCTGCCTAGTTTGCCTAAGTGGTTGCACCGGCCCTGACTGTAGATGTCAGAAGATGGTTATTATATTACGTAGAAAGAACTAAAATCTGTTTGTAGCACTCCAAGACTTTTCATTGCTTATCATAATAAATCTAAAGCGATTGTTATTTTGTCACAAAGATTCTCAAAATGAGTATTGGATGGTATTATGACTGCTTACGGCATTAATAAAAAGAATCTTCCTTCAAACATTTGGACTCACTCTACCAGAGCACAAGCCATGTGAACAGCATGCCTAAGTCAAATACCAATGTCCAAAATCTGCAGAGCAGCTACCTGGCCTTTAGTGCATATGTTTATGAAACATTATTCATTAGTGGTTGCTTCAAGATCCGATGTCCATTTTTGAAGAACAGTTTTGCAATTTCTTTTCAAGTAACTCATGCTCCTCACCTCCTTTAATGATGACTTCTGTCTAATTCCATAAGTGGGCTCCACAAGTGCACTAACACAGAGAAGAAAGAACAGTTACTTAATTTACAGAAACTGTGGTCCTTTGAGATGTTCTGCACATGTGGATCCCACAACCACCCTCTGTCCCTGCAACTTAGAGTGTGGATCCTGAGCAACAAAGTTGCAGTGTGGTTGCTATGCCCTTAAGCCCTTGGGAACAGGGGCTATGTGGGCATATAGGCCACATGTGTGACCCCTGCTGAACACCACTAGTGAAAATGTTCCAAACTCCTGTGCTGGGGTACATAGACACCTGTAAGTGCAATACATCTTGAAGAACCACTCTTACTGTGAGGTAAGTAACTATTGTTTTTCTCCGTTCAGGAAATGGAACTGTTGGGTCAGTCCTGGGCCCAGCTTCATCTGCTTTGCACTTCTGAACCAATGCATAACACATAAAAAGCTGTTCTTAGAGAAGCAGCATCACACAAGATAGATGTTGTGGGGGAGGGATAGCTCAGTGGTTTGAGCATTGGCCAACTAAACCCAGGGTTGTGAGTTCAATCCTTGAGGGGGCCACTTAGGGATCTGGGGCAAAATCAGTACTTGGTCCTGTGAGTGAAGGCAGGGGGCTGGACTCGAGGACCTTTCAAGGTCCCTTCCAGTTCTAGGAGATAGGATATCTCCATTAATTTATTATTTTTATTTTTTTTTTAAATAATAGTTGGCTCAAAACCATCAGCATAGGGGGAGGGGGAAAGTTTGGGGACCACAGAAGCACAGAAGGTAAGCTTTAGAAGTTCAGGGAGAGCAAGAAAGCACAGACTGAGAGTTTGACGATGAATAAACCACAATGAGAGAGGAACAGGAGCAGCTGAGCATTGCAGATTTTTATATTGGGTTACTGTAATATGCCTTGGAAAAATTAAAGGCTGATGCCAGTCGGCACCAGTTTGATTTGCCATGTACTAATTAGAATTCACCTGTTCTTGCAATGTGTTCACATTAAAAAAAAATTAGTTCTAGCCCTAAGGGTGATGAAGATAACTGTTTAGGGTTAGTCCTCTGACTAATAGGTGTCTGGTAAATGTTGCAAGCTTTGCTTGTAGATTATGGGAGAAACTGCCTGCCTCTAGCCTGCTCACAAAGGCTTGCTTTACTTGTAGCTTTTATGGGTATTGCACTACTGAACTGAACATATGCAAATATTACAAAACCAACTTATTTCCTAGTGTCATGTTGTAAATGATTGCTGTGATGAGTAGTCTAAACAATATTGTTTTTCAAAAGATTTTCTCTGGTCAAGGACTGAGAAAATAAGAAGGGGGAATTTGGTCTAGCAAGCATGGCTTAGCTGCTACAATCTACTACTAAAATTGTTAGCATCAAGAAGAATGCAAATGTGCGAGCATGTTATTGTGTTAAATGGACAAGTTTTATAAAATGTGCTTTAAGTACCTCTCTGAAAGGGAGGCTGGTACTGTGGGAGGGGGGAAATCATGTTAATTTTATAAAGTTTTTTATAAATGTCTCTAATTGCAAATAAAATAGTAAGCTTGTTGTGTAATAAAGCATCAAGAAAAATAATTGGGTAAAAATATAATTCATTCTAATACAGAAGTTTTTTAAAATTGTTAGTGACTTTGAGTATCAGCATTAATTAGTCTGGCTCATAATTAACAGCATTATCAGAGCATTGATACATGATGAAAAGTCCATCTGTAGGACATTCTTTAAACAAAAGCTTGTTAAATTGTCCATAAAAGTGGACCTGTTCCAATCTATTTCCATCCACATATAGATTCATAGATTCTAGGACTGGAAGGGACCTCAAGAGGTCATAGAGTCCAGTCCCCTGCCCGCATGGCAGGACCAAATACTGTCTAGACCATCCCGGATAGACATTTATTTAACCTACTCTTAAATATCTCCAGAGATGGAGATTCCACAACCTCCCTAGGCAATTTGTTCCAGTGTTTAACCACCCTGACAGTTAGGAACTTTTTCCTAATGTCCAACCTAGACCTCCCTTCTGCAGTTTAAGCCCATTGCTTCTTGTTCTATCCTTAGAGGCTAAGGAGAACAAGTTTTCTCCCTCCTCCTTATGACACCCTTTAGATACCTGAAAACTACTATCATGTCCCCTCTGTCTTCTCTTTTCCAAACTAAACAAACCCAATTCTTTCAGCCTTCCTTAATAGGTCATGTTCTCAAGACCTTTAATCATTCTTGTTGCTCTTCTCTGGACCCTCTCCAATTTCTCCACATCTTTCTTGAAATGCAGTGCCCAGAACTGGACACAATACTCCAGCTGAGGCCTAACCAGCGCAGAGTAGAGTGGAAGAATGACTTCTCGTGTCTTGCTCACAACACACCTGTTAATACATCCCAGAATCATGTTTGCTTTTTTTGCAACAGCATCACACTGTTGACTCATATTTAGCTTGTGGTCCACTATAACCCCTAGATCCCTTTCTGCTGTACTCCTTCCTAGACAGTCTCTTCCCATTCTGTATGTGTGAAACTGATTTTTCCTTCCTAAGTGGAGCACTTTGCATTTGTCTTTGTTAAACTTCATCCTGTTTACCCCCTCAGACCATTTCTCCAATTTGTCCAGATCATTTTGAATTATGACCCTGTCCTCCAAAGCAGTTGCAATCCCTCCCAGTTTGGTATCATCCGCAAACTTAATAAGCGTACTTTCTATGCCAATATCTAAGTCATTAATGAATTTGTTGAACAGAGCTGGTCCCAAAACAGACCCCTGCAGAACCCCACTTGTTATGCCTTTCCAGCAGGATTGGGAACCATTAATAACTCTCTGAGTATGGTTATCCAGCCAGTTATGCACCCACCTTATAGTAGCCCCATCTAAATTGTATTTGCCTAATTTATCGATAAGAATATCATGTGAGACCATATTAAATGCCTTACTAAAGTCTAGGTATACCACATCCACAGCTTCTCCCTTATCCACAAGACTCGTTATCCTATCAAAGAAAACTATCAGATTGGTTTGACACGATTTGTTCTTTACAAATCCATGCTGGCTATCCCCTATCACTTTACCACCTTCCAAGTGTTTGCAGATGATTTCCTTAATTACTTGCTCCATTATCTTCCGTGGCACAGAAGTTAAACAAACTGGTCTGTAGTTTCCTGGGTTGTTTTTATTTCCCTTTTTATAGATGGGCACTATATTTGCTCTTTTCTAGCCTTCTGGAATCTCTCCTGTCTTCCATGATTTTCCAAAGATAATAGCTAGAGGCTCAGATACCTCCTCTATTAGCTCCTTGAGTATTCTAGGATGCATTTCATCAGGGCCTGGTGACTTGCAGGCATCTAACTTTTCTAAGTGATTTTTAACTTGTTCTTTTTTTATTTTATCTGCTAAACCTACCCCCTTCCCATTAGCATTCACTAGGTTAGGCATTCCTTCAAACTTCTCGGTGAAGACCGAAACAAAGTAGTCATTATGCATCTCGTCCATTTCCAAGTTTCCTGTTACTGTTTCTCCCTCTTCACTGAGCAGTGGGCCTACCCTGTCTTTGGTCTTCCTCTTGCTTCTAATATATTAATAAAAAGTCTTCTTGTTTCCCTTTATTCCCGTAGCTAGTTTGAGCTCATTTTGTGCCTTTGCCTTTCTAATCTTGCCCCTGCATTCCTGTGTTGTTTGCCTATATTCATCCTTTGTAATCTGTCCTAGTTTCCATTTTTTATATGACTCCTTTTTATTTTTTAGATCATGCAAGATCTCATGGTTAAGCCAAGGTGGTCTTTTGCCACATTTTCTGTCTTTCCTAACCAGCGGAATAGATGTTACTTAAGATAATTTTAAAAATTGGTATACTGCAGCAAGAGCTTTTGGGTTGCTCCCAAGACAAGCTAGAGCTTTGTTACATTGCAGATGATCAGATAGCCAAGGAGTGGAATATTCATTAAATTATTTTTGGCAAGAAAATATGTCCCTTTCTTAAATGATCTGTGGATAAAAATGTTAAACAGAAACAGCATAAGATATGTTTACTCTGCTTGCTTTGTTAGACTTATTGGATATTTGGGGCTGTAAGTATCAACATTTATATTTATAGCAGCAAACGCCTTTCTTATAAAAGCCTTTTAACCTTTTCCTGCTTCGTTGTCTATAGTTTCACTGCAGATTTCATTTTGTTCAAAACAAAATAGAATTCTCTCTAGATTTTTAATTTTAGTGATTCAGTTATACTGCATGTTCTAATTAAAATTTTCAAAATAAATTAGATTAGTGAAAACTGTTTCTTTTTTTCCCTCATAATATTTACTGACAAGCTTACATCATTTACTTTATTTACAGCCAAGATGAGGAAGAACAGGATGGTTTTCCAGAAGTACAGACTTCCCCACCACCTTCACCATTTCTTTCTGCCATATTGGCAGCTTTTCAACCAGTGGCATATGATGATGAAGAGGAGGCCTGGCGCTGCCATGTCAATCAGATGCTGTCAGACACTGATGGATCTTGTGCAGTCTATACTTTTCATGTGTTCTCCAGATTATTTCAGGTCAGTGACTCATTACTAATTAGTTTCTGACCCTTTTCCAAACAGCTTATTTTTCTAATTAATTTTCCAAGGCCCGACACTACCATAAATAATTCAACTATATTACAATAATGTTGTTATATGATCATGAAGTATTTTTTCCACAGGACTCTGCCTCATTCAATTCAGAGGATGGATACTGTGCAGGAAATGAGGCATCTGTTCAGTATTTCTTTGTATCCTCATCATTTGTGTGTCCCACCCCACACACACTTTTTTTTTTACTGAACATCATCCAAACCCTTTGCTGATTGCAGAGTTATTGATTTCTTCATGAGCTTTTCTGTGGCACTCATCACCAAAGTATGCCAGCCTAACAAATATTATTGAGTTTATCTTCACAAAACCCCACGAGGTAAGGAGGTTTTTCACAGAAAGGGAATTGATACACTAGAGATTAAGTTCAAAAATTTCTGTTAATTTAGGTTGCCTTGATGATTGGGAGCCCAGCTAGGGCCTGATTTTTTTCAGAGTACTTAGCATTTTTATAGCACTTGATATGTTCTAAGCACTGCAGATTAGGCATTCATTAATTAATCCTCCCAATATCCTGTGAGGAGGTGGATAAGTATTATTACCTCAGTGAAACTGATGCAGAAAGACAAAGTGACTTGATCAAGGCCACACAGTGAGTGAGTGGCAGAGCAAATATTAAAATTCAAGACTCCTGACCCCAGTTCTGTGCTCATTCCTCCAGACTACACTGTCTTACTGCCAGAGGCTTGAGCATCAACTCCCAGTTAATTCAGCTATAGTTACAAGTGCTCAACTTCTCTGAAAATCAGACCACAGCTGTCTGAAGTCTGGGCACCCAGAAGAAGAGAAACAAACTATTAGTATCCACTTGTGAAAATGTTGATGTAAGTGATTTGTTCAGCATCGCACAGGAAGTCTGTGACAGAGGTAATGATACAACACAGTCCTACTGGGTGGCATTCAACTGCCTTGACCAGGAAACCATCATTTCTCTTGCTACAGTCCCCTGCCTCATTCACTATACACCTTTCAAATTCTGCAATAAATGAAGAAGGGATGGTTCAGACAGCAGGTTCATTCACTACATAACCCTCATTCATTCCCTGATCACCATCCATCCTGTGCACTGAATGACGCAGGGGTCCAGTGAGAAAAATAGTATGTGATTTTGTAATTAAAGACTGTATCACAATTAGTACCCCATATACTCTGATTCTCTGCTGAATTTGTCATTTTATCATATGCTATGGAATTCCGCGCTTTGGCTACAGATACCTGCCATTTTAGTCCTCCCTGCTCCACCATGGCCTGGCTTCAGCTTCCTCTCTCTCTGCTGCTTTCACCACAAGGGGGAGTGCATTACATAAGCAGCAATCTCTCTTTCCCTGATGTTCATAAAACAGGGAGCCAGAAAGCAGAGCAACAGCTCTCCCTGGCTCCTGAGGACTAACCTTGACTAGCTGTGAAGGTGTGTGCCCTGGGGGGAATGTAGCAAACCAGGGCCAAGTCATTGGGCTGCAAGCGATGGGGAGATTTCCATCTCACCCAGGCTCTGACGTGTGCAGGACTGGATTAAGGTAATTGGGGTCCATAGGCATAGCACAAGAAGGCAAGGGGCCTCTTGTGACCACACCCCATTCCTGCACCATAGCCCCAAACCTCCATTTGGAGTAGCAATGACAGAGAAAAGCTGAGTGCTCTTTTCACAGTGTCCTGAGCATCTAGTTACATTGGGAGTAACTGTTCTCTGTTACCCAGAGGAAAATTTAGAGAATTCAGCAACATATTATAAAAAATCAACAAATTGAGCTAATTAGTATTTCTGTGGAATTGAGAGTTTCCTGCTACTAAACTAAGGAGTACCTGCTATAGAATCTGTCCATTGTGAGGGGGCCGTGATAATAACGCATAAGTGCAAGTAGCAGAATGAAGGTTGAACAGACAACCTTAATCTTGGCATTTCCTAGCTACTGAGTGCTTGACTTTGCAATCTTACTAACAGTATTTGAATGTAGATTTTTTGTATGTAATTTTTCAGGTATTACAAAAATAATTTATAGGAACATACTAGGTCAGAACCATAGTCTTATAAACATATTTATTTTTAAAAAAATGAATAAACATAATTTAAAAAGTTTTCTAAAGTATTATTTTCTATGTTATATCAAATATATGATGGTGTTTGCTGGCTTAAACTTTTAATTGGCACTTGTTGATAATGACCTGCATAAATCACTTATTATCATATATTTGTAGGACCCTACCAAATTCTCAGCCGTGAAAAACATGTCACGGACTGTGAAATCTAATCTTCCCTAGCTAGGTTCCAGATTTCATGGGATCGTCTACCCTGCACAGGGCTCCAGCTGCTAGTCCACTGGAAATGGGGAGGAATGAGATTCCTCTTCCCCTGCAGCGACTGCTCCTAGGGTGGGTCATACCCACCTCCAGGATCTCCCCCAGCAGCAGGAAGCTCCGTGGCTCCAGCTGTCACTCCCCCTTCCACCCTTGTGTTGGGAGGCTGCAGCTCCAGCTGTCGCCTCCTGTCCCCGTCCCCCCCCTCCCCCGAGCATGGAGGAGTCTGCTGAGAAAACCAGACATATGGTAAGTCCCTCGCCCCCCCCACCATGCCCTACCACCCTCACTTCTGTGCTGCCACTGGTGGTGGCGCTGGCTTGAGAGCAGGCTCCCAGCCAGCAGCCTTCCTCTCTGGCTGCCTACCTCTGAAGTGCCTGTCAGTCTCATGACCCCCCTACAATAGCCTTGCAGCCCTTCCACCCTGACCGCCTTTTGGGTTGGGACTCCCACAGTTACACCACTGTGACATTTCAGATGTAAATATCTGAAAACATGAAATTGACTAATTTAAAAAAAAAACTGGCTGTGAAATTGACCAAAATAGACCATGAATTTGGTAGGGTCCTATTTATTTGTATTATCGTAGCATTTACCAACCCCAGTCATGGACAAAGATCCTATTGAAGTAGGCATTGTACAAAAAGAATCCCTGCCCCAAAAGAGCTTACAATCTTAAATTGTGGATTTACTACTCCTAAATAATGCATTCATCCCTGACTCAAGGCAATATATAGTACCATAATTTTGGGAACTATTCCTCTTCTTATAATGTTTTAGTGCTTTTATCATGCAAACAGTCTATATTGTGTGTGTGTGTGTGTGTGTGTGTGTGTGTGGGTAATTTAATAATTACCAAAAAAAATTGTGTTGTTATAAACAATAATAGTTTACATAGAAATTCTTTGTCATAATAGAAAAAAGATTTCCTTTATCTGGAAAAAGAAAGGAAAAAAGGAAGTAATGCAAAGTAAATATTTCTTTCTATTTTTTGTTCTTCTAGACCATTCAAAGAAAGTTTGGGACTATAACAAATGATTCAATCAGTTTTCTTGGTGAAGGTCTACAGCGTATTGGAACAAAATTTAAAAGTTCACTGGAGGTGATGATGATGTGTTCGGAATGCCCAACAGTCTTTATTGATGCTGAAACGGTAAAATCTCATGTACAGTCAGCAATACAGTGCTAGATTAAAATATCTATTATTTAGTAATCTTTCTGCAGGGGCACAGAATGTTTTATGGTTTAACCTTTGCAAAATAATATTGAGGGAATTTTTTCAAAGGTACAGGTAGGCAGCCACCAGATAGTAGTGCCTTTGACAATCTCTCCCATTGTCACTAACTGCAGCAGCATAGATAGTACTTGTATTTAAAAATAAAAAAGATTAATTTGTATAAATGAAACAGAAGAGTATTAAAACAATAGTTTATAGCTGTAAATTCAGTTGTGAAATATAGCCCTTTCTAATTATACAAAAATTGTTAAATATAATTATTTCTCGCAAGTAACTTCTAAATGGTAAGGACAAACAATGGATTGAATTAGATAGTAGACGTCAATTAATTTCACTCACTGTTCTTTACAAGGTTTCATTTGTCAAACTAAATGGTGCATCGGGGGCGGGGGGGCATTCAATATCCTTCTATTTATAAATGGTCAGCGTTCCTTTGAGGTCTCTGATCCAAGTTCTAACTAGGCACAACCCTGCTTACCTTACAAGATCTTACTGGATCTCAGCTTGGGGTGATGTGGCTGCAAATGTTTGTTTAAACCTAAAAACAGAGGTTTTACATGTGATGTGCACAACAGCTAGTTTTATGTGATATCCCAAATGTGGTCTAACAATTTAAGTGTTTAATTTGTTTGTAGAAAAAAAAATATTTTTCTATTCTAGCTGATGTCCTGTGGCTTACTAGAAATGTTGAAGTTCAGCGTTCTAGAGCTCCAAGAACATCTAGATACCTATAATGCCAAAAGAGAGGCAGCAGAGCAGGTGAGTCTGCATTATTCCATAGGCTGATGCCTTTTTTAGAATTTAAGAGAATACTAGAATTTCAAGAGATTATCAAGGAGATTTTAAAAAGCTACATGTCTGTCTTGAATCTCAAACAAAATAGTAGACTTAAAGTTAAAAAAGAAATTGCTGTGGCATACTGATGGAATAGCTTGCTTCCTTTTGTTACTACCATTCTCTGTTCTGTTGTGTATAGTTTGAAAGAGTTGTTTGTGCTATGGATAGTTGTTGCACCTACCTACACATATTACTTTTTTACTGTATTTATGGGTAATTGTTAGATGTTCAAAAGGTAAAAGAGAATTTTAGCATCAATGCTGAACTCATCGTAGGCTTGTTACTCCTTTATATAAGTACTATGGGGTAGAGAGGGTCTGTGGTGCTGAGATTTAAAATTAAGTTGACATTTAGACAATATGATGAAATAGTTTAGACCCTGAAGGTATATTTAATGCCTAGCCTCTGTACAAAGTGTATTAGGTTTAAAAATTGAACTTTCAGCAAAGCATGTGCGCTTGTTTTTGTGAACCAATGTCATGATACTGACTTTAGAAGGATACTAACTCAGGAAATTCAAACAGCTTTCCCTTTCACCAACTAAAAGAAAATATGGAACCAGATTCACCTCTGCAGATGCAGGAAGAGATGCAATTTGTACACACTTATGTAGGAGTAATTGTCTAGAAAAGGGATTGGCCTCTGGGAAGAGTAGTGCTGGTACTGTTGTCACTGACCACTGGGGTGCCATTTGGAGAGGACATTTTGAAAATGTTGCTGGTGATCTATAGAAGTCTTCTCAGAAGCTGCTCAGGAAATGTACCGAATGCAGGCTTACCCTAAGGGCTTGCATCCATTGATATATCCAAAGATGTAAGCCTGGGACATTGGCTCTGAATTTGGTCTTTCTAGCTCTTCTGTTTTGAAAACATAAATGGTCTCTTTTGGTATTTCCCTAATAGATTCAAGTAGGCATCGGGTTGTGTGATAAACCTCAATCTTACACCATTCAAAGTATGTAATGACCATAAACACATCATACTTGCAATCACCTATCAAATGGTTCAGACATGCTGCCACATTTTTGTTAGAAGGAATCTCAAGAGGCATCCAGTTTCCTGGGTAAAGTATCTCCATACTTAATTAGACTCCATTAGTTTGAACTTCATGGAGAAACATTTTTGAAAACTTTAGTTTTTATTAGAGCCTTTTAATTGTGTTTCCTGAATTTTATTAAAAAGGGTTTTTTTAACATTTTTAATAAAGACTTTTTTTGTCCTATCTGTGATATTATTAAGGGTCTTCTTTAGCTGGGAGAAAAATTGATTATACAGAGAAAACAGTGAAACTGATTATACTCAATAGAACTTGATCTAATTTTAATTGGAGTCAATGGAGAGTCTGCCACTGACTTCAGTGGGAGTTGGATCAGATCCAAAGTCCTATCAAATGCACAAAGTAAACAAACTGTAAAAAAGAGATTTCAGAGTAGCAGCCGTGTTAGCCTCTATCCGCAAAAAGACCAGGATGCATCCGAAGAAGTGGGTTGTAGCCCATGAAAGCTTATGTTCAAATAAATATGTTAGTCTCTAAGGTGCCACAAGTACTCCTGTTCTTTTTGTAAAAAAAAAAAAGGCATTTTTTTTCACCCTAGTCTCCTCCAGTTACAGTAATATTAGAAATCACACCATAATAGATCCTAAATTTTCACACAGAGGTGATTTTTCTAGTTGGCATTGTCCTTTTAAATATACACTTAGGGAGAGAAATTTCAATTAGGTTTATTAGAAAGGCTACTGTATTCTCAGCCAAGACGCTTTTTAGTTTGAGATGAGACTAAATCAAAACATAAATGAAACACATGGTTTCATCTTAGTCTTTTCAAAGTCATCATTGCAGCCAAAATCAAAAGAATTGATTTTTTTATGTTTAGTAGATGGCTCAAATAAAAAAGGTCTGCTTGTTTATTAGTTTGTTACCCTTACTAGTATCGCACTACTTCCATTTTTTAAAAACCTGATAAATCCTAAACAATAATTGGATTATGAGAAGCACAAGTATAAGTGTCTTGCACTAACTATATTTCTGATTAAGTTTAAATCTCATCTAATCATAGGGATGGCCCCATTACCAAAGTATCAGAGTGCCACACAGTCTATAATGTATATATTCTTAAATCCCTGTGAAATAGGGAAATATTATTTTCCCCATTTTACAGATGGAGAACTGAGGCACAGAAAGGCTAAGTGACTTGCCCAAGATCACCCATGAAGTCTGAGGCAAAGTAGGGACTTGAACCTAGGTATGTGTTTATACTCTGAAAAGTGACTATGCAAAATGGCATTGTGAGATTCTCTCCATGTGGATTGTTTCTCAGTGAGTTAAATTGCCCATTATACACGTGTGATTTTTTTTCTAATTGTTGAATAAGAAAGTATCAATCTTAGTCACCTTTCTAACCATAAATGCACTTTAAATTTTCAACTATATTTTTGTATTTTCATTTTTTGTTATAGATTATTCTATGCATAAAGATAATGCAGAATCTCTTTGAGTACTCTACATTTTGTTTATCTAAAGGAATCTGGTGTATGGAAGTTAGTGATGGCCTCTGTCAATATATCACAGAGGAGCACGTTTTCTGTAGTGATGCTGTCAAAAGACTGCCCAAGGACTATTTCTGTGTTCAGCCTGTCTTCTACTGCAGTATTTGTGAGTGATTAGGGCAGGGCAAAGGTTTCATTGGGTCAGAGAAATTGTTCTGAAACAACTGAGAGCCTAAGGCAGATTTGGCTGTTTATTCTTTTAATTTACATCAAGAAAAAAAATGGTAAAACTTTTATCAGTTTTAGTTAACATAATATAATTTAATTTAGAAATAGTGGCTAATTTTCTCCCAACAATTTTCTTGTTCTACAATTTTGAAACATATTCTTTTCATTTCTTCAATGAGTTCAGTCTTTGTTCACAGTCGTTTGCGTATTATACAATGAATGGAGACTTGGGAGTCTTCAGAAGCATTGAGCTAAAGCACAGTGAAGTTAAATAAACAAGGCACAAAAAATATTGATTCAACGATGTAGCCAATTGTTTTACTGCAGTTGCTGTTCATTCTTTAAAATGTTCAAGAGACCAATTAACCTAACTTAGCCAAATTTATTGTTTAAAAACAAAGTAGTACAAGACAGACATACAAATTCTCACAGCATGTTCACCATACACAGATTGCATGCTTCAGAGATGAGTATTTCAGCTAGCAGTATTTATTGGATGACTTTACAAGTTACAAAACTTTTTACACATTGCTAAAATCCAGTTCACCAGTTCACACCAGTTCTTTAGCTTGTTGTTCTGTACTTTCCTTATTTTTCGTTTGGCAACTAGCATTCCAGGTACTGGTCCATAAAGGTACCTCCCTGTACTTTCCCATATCTCATCTGATATTCCATTCCAAGTACTGATGAGCCATGAAAGTTTCCCCTAACTGTACTTGGTACAAAGTATTCTTGCATCTTTGCTTTGGCAAGTTTCCTGTTTTCTAATACCAAAGCTGACTTCGGGTTTTCAAAGTGTTGCAGGATACATTATTTGGGCAAACAGGGTGTAGGAAGAGCATATTACATTCAGTTAACATAACTCCCTACACTTTTTATATTAATACCATGCACATAATGCCTTTTAACGTGGTGCATACTATGCCTAACATATATGTATTGGCTAACAAAAGCTAATGAGACATACAGGAAGTGATTGAAGAAATTTGGTTGGCTATATTCTAATAGGTAATAATTGTATAAAAGCAATCTGTGTGGTATATTAAACTACTGGCCTCTAGAATCAACCCCTAGAATTATGAGCCTAATTGTAAATCTGTTTTACAAACTTTATCCTGAAAAAGTGCATTGTATATGACATTTGTATGTTGTGTATTGTATTAACCTTCTTAGACTTTGAATTGCACGTTAAAAATAGGAGTGTGAGCTGTAGCTGCATGGAACTCACACCCAGCACAGCTGAGGTGGGGAGACAAAGGTGTCTGTAAGCCAGCTTTCTTCTTCAAGGAGTGTCCCTGTGGGTGCTCCACATTAGATGTTTTGGCGCTCTGCATTTGTAATCAGAGATTTGTAGTAGCAGTGCCCCGGTTGGCCATGCACGCATGGCAGCCATCTCACGCTGCTCCGAGCGGTTACCTAGCGTGTGCAGCCAACCGTCCCCCAGTTCCTTCTCTACCACCTTTGGCTTGAGTCGGAGTGACAGCAGTGCCTCTCTTACAGACCTCAGCAGTTTTCTGTTTTCCCAGACTTATTAGACTTTCATTTAATTATTTATCCTCTAGTTTATATTTTACTTAAAATCTTTCAAAAAAAAAAAATTTTGTTAGCCGTTCCCCACCCTTACCTTCTAGGTGGGTCGCCGGCTTCGACAACAAGAACAGAGACCCAAATATGGACTTATTCTCCTTCTTTCTCAAAACAAGTACCCTCTCAGGGATGCCTTGCTCTCCTGGCTTTAAACGCTGCCTGACTTGCAGACTTTCGATCCCCGTAGCGGACGGCCAAGCACAGTGTGTCCGCTGCCTCGGTGAGACCCACATTACTCAGAAGTGTCCACACTGCAAAAAATTGTGTGCTAGGACAAGGAAGACTAGGGACCTCCAGTTAAAACTCCTCATGATGGAGAAATCCCTCAGACTAGCCTCCGACCCCGAGTCGAGAATGCCTGCAGGCCACCAGTCACTGGCAGCAGCATCTAACGGGATCTGCTAAAGAGCCTATTCCCAAAAAGGCTATTAAAAAGCAGTCTCACTCTTCCCCACAGTGAGATTCACCCAAAAGAAAGCAATCTCCCAGTGGAAAATCTGCCCTGGTACCAACGGCACTGAAAGCGTTGGACTGCAAGGCACCGGCAATGTCCAGTACCAAGACTTCTTAAGGGTCTAAGGACCCAGTGTGGGCAAGCTGTCATGGAGGTACGCACCCTAAAACCAAATCTCCCAGGTCGGCACCAACGGAGCCAAAGAAAACCTCGGTACTGAGTAGTGCAATGGTGCCACTTGCTGTACCTACGCAATACAGTAAGCCATTAGTACTGATAGCTCTTACTGTGCTCCCATGCCACAGCATGCTGACGTCCCCATCACCGAGTCTCCCGGTACCGCAGCAATTTATGCGACAGGCAAACCTCATGATTACTTCAACGTCTGGCACGCTCCTATTCGGTACCGACGGTACCCCAGCGAGACTGGGACCAAGCCTGGTGGCTACTCCCATTGGCTCGGCTACTCCCAATTCAAACGATGAGGAAGAAGAGGATGAGGCAGGGACATGTACCCCTCGCCACTCCTCCCCTAAGCCAGGACCCTCTCAACATCACGCATCTGCTGACATGTGACGCTGGCAGGCTCAACCGTGAGTGCCACCTCCCATGACTTTTCTACCCAACTGGGTATACTGGGATCTGTGGGCATTATATAGGGCTCAGAACCTCAGACCCCCCCCCATTCCACCAAGGTCTAGAGCAACACGATCCCCTTCACCACTTGCCCCAGCTCCCTCAGAAACGCAGGAGGAGGAGATAGAGGAACCCGAGCATACGCCCGAGGGAGTTACTCTGCCACCCACCCACATTTCATCTTCATTGCTGGATGAAACAATAATGCCATCCCCCACACACATTGGGATGATTTCATATCCTTCCAGGACCTTTTCAAGAGGGTAGCTGAATCCCTAGACATTTCCTTAGCAGAGCTACCAGAAACCCAACACAAGCTTACAGACATCCTCCAGGTATCTCCATCAGCAAAAATTGCACTGCCTATCAATGCTGCCATAATGGACCCTGCAATAATAATCAGGCAGGCACCTGCCATACCCCTGCCTTCTTGTAAGAGATCTGACAAGAAATGTTATGTGCCAGCTAAAGGGGACGAGTTTCTGTTCACTCTCCCTACACCGAACTCGGTGGTCAAGGCTGTTAATCAAAGGGGGAAAGAACACCAGTCTAGAACCAACCTTTACTATAAGGACTGGAAAAGACTAGACCAGTGGTTCTCAAACTTTTGTACTGGTGACCCCTTTCACATAGCAAGATTCTGAGTGCGACCCCCCCCCCCTTATAAATTAAAAACACTTTTTTATATATTTAATACCATTATAAATGCTGGCGGCAAAGCGGGGTTTGGGGTAGAGGCTGACAACTCACGACCCCCCATGTAATAACCTCACAACCCCCTGAGGGGTCCCGACCCCCAGTTTGAGAACCCCTGGGCTAGACCTGTTCGGGCAGAAAGCCTATTCCTCAGCCATGCTCCAATTTCGCATAGCTAATTATTCAGCCTTTCTAGCTAAATACATACACAACCTGTTCAATAAAAGTTGACATTTTAGAGAACATTTGCCTGATGACAAAAAGAACAATACAAGGCTAACGTCTCCAAAGGGTCTCTCATTGCCAAAACGGCCTTACAGGCCTCTCTTGACTCCACAGACATGGCAGCACGCTCCATTGCTACCTCTGTGGTCATGCATCAGGCATCCTGGCTTCACCTTTCCAGGTTCCCTAGGGAGGTCCAGGCCACAGTTGAGGATTTACCCTTTCAGGGTCATAAAATTTGCGGAAAACACAGATGTGTCTTTACATACTCTGAAGGACTCCAGGGCCACCTTAAAATCCCTGCGTATCTATGTACCTGTGAACAAAAAGAAACGGCAGATTTTACAAACAGCGATTCTGAACTGCCCCATACATCCAGCCACAAAGACAGTGTGACCAATGCTGTAAACAGAGACAGACAAGATGCAGGCAGAACCAAGATCAGCCGTTCGTGTCTCAACCATCTACTTTCAGACAATAATTTTGAAGATTTGGTCGAGGGCATGAGACCCCCACATTCTTTGATCCTGGAACTAGGATCTCCAGCCCATTTTGGAGACCATCTGTCACCATACTACCCAGTATGGAACACGGTCACTACAGACAGATGGGTTTTTCTAAATTATCCAGAACGGTTACTCCATCCCCTTCATCTCTATTCCACCTACACAACCCCCCTTACCCGTCCCTCTTCAGGGTCCCCCTCACAAGCCCCTGTTACAACAGGAAATAAACCACTTTCTCCAATTAGGGGCCTTAGAACCAGTACCAGATCAATACAGGGGGAAAGGGTTTTATTCCCATTATTTTCTCACTCAGAAAAAGACCGGTGGATGGAGAACCATCCTGGATTTAGGACTACTCAACAAATTCGTGAAAAAGCAACGTTTCAAAATGGTGATTCTTTCCACGATAATTCCGGCATTAGAGAAAGGAGACTGGCTCTAGGCCCTCGACCTACAAACGCTTACTTTCATGTTACCATTCGCCCAGCACATAGACGATACCTGCAATTCACCCTGGGACACCAACATTTCCAATACAGAGTGCTCCCCTTCGGCCTGTCAACCACCCTAAGGGTCTTTTCCAAGGTCCTCATGGTCATTGCAGCTCACCTCAGAAAACTGTGGGGTGATGATTTTTCCATACCTAGACGACTGTCTTTTAAGGGCACCAACACAATGTGCAGCACTAAATGCCACACAAACCATGGTAATCCTCTGTAAAGATCTCGGACCACAGATAAAAGTGCAGAAGTCCACCATGGTTCCTGTCCAACAACTGGAATTTATAGGAACCTCCCTTGATTGCTTCACCACAACAGTGGGGTTACCCGAACAGTGCTTCCTCACCTTAACCAGTTTGATTACAATGATGACGGACAGTCCACAAACGTCCGCCAGAATGCGCTTACAACTTTTGGGGCACATGACTGAAACGACACTTGTCGTAAAGCCTGCCAGGCTACACATGAGATGCTTAAAGGCCTGGTTTTACACCATCTACATACCACACAAACATTCTCTCAAAAGACATCTCATTATGCCCCGCAGGGTAAAGGACTTGCTCACATGGTGGACACAGGCACAGAACGTCTGCTCAGGTGTCTCCTTCCAACAGAAAATTCCTATTAGAACGATCATTATGGACGTGTCCCTCATGGGATGGGGAGCTATTTACATAACAACACCATCCAGAGTCACTGGTCTCCAGTAGAATCCAACCTACACATAAACATACTAGAACTAAGGCGTGTCAGAAATGCATGAGAGCACTTCCTTCCCTTGATCCAAAACACAACTGTCAAGATCCTTACGGCAATATCGCATGCATGTTCTATATAAACCGCCAAGGGGAGTGCGTTCATACCTTCTGTGCACAGAGGCAATAGCCTCTGGAACTGGTGCATCACCAACAACGTAGACATTTCGGCATCTTACCTGCCAGGATGTCAGAACACGACAGCGGACCAACTGAGCAGAGACTTCTCACAAACCCACAAATGGGAGCTGGATAATGCAACTCTCACAGCCATATTCAATCTCTGGTGTTCCCCATTATAGATCTGTTCACAACTCAGAACGCAAAGTATCCTCAATACTGCTCCCGAGTCGGACTGGGATGCTACGCCTTGGGCAACGCTCTCCTAATAAAGTGGGAAACACCACTATTGTATGCATTCCTGCCGATCCCACTCCTGAGTCAGGTCATTCACAAGATCAAGCCAGACAAATCCAGGATAATTCTCATCACACCCACGTGGCCCGGACAACCCTGGTTCCCATACCTGGGACAGATGGCAGTGAAGCCACCTCAAATCCTTCCAATAATACCTCACCTTCTGATGCAGGACTCAGGACACGTCAATCACCCCAACCTATCCCTTCTCCATATCAAGGCCTGTTTACTCCATGGCTAACAGGGATTTACAAAGACTATTCTGAGGAAGTGAAAGATGTCCTACTGAACAGTTGAAGACTAACCACACAAAAAATATACATACAGCAGTGGACCCGATTCTGCATTTGGTGCCAGGACAACCATATTTCTCCATGGTCAGCCCCACTACCCAGGATACTGGACTAGATACAGGACCTTAAGAAATCGGGGTTATCTAACAGCTCCCTCAGGGTACCCCAGGCCGCCATCACTTCATTCCACAACAAGGTGGACAGAGTCACTATCTTTGCTCACCCAACTACTAAATGCTTCCTAAAGGGCATAGAAAACACTTACCCACCCTAAAAGACCCTGCCCCTACATGGGATCTTTCTTAACCTTATTCTCCGCAGTCTCATGGGGAAACCATTTGAACTCCTAGCAACTTATTCTCTGTTACACTTATCCATGAAGGTGGCCTTCCTCATTGCCATCATGTCAGCAAGACGGGTTCGGGAATTAGGTGCTCTAATGGCACAGCCACCTTATGCCACGTTTTTCAAAGATAAAGTGATCTTATGGCCGCATCCCAAATTTATACCCAAGGTGGCCTCCCCATTTCACCTAAATCAACCCATATACTTACCTGCATTTTTTCCAAAACCGCATGCTGACCTCAGGGAGGCATCACTTCACATGCTAGATGTTTGCAGAGTGCTAGCTTTCTACCTAGAAAGGACAAAAACATTCAGGAAGTCATCTAGACTATTTCTCTCTATAACAGAATGTTCCAAGGGTCAAACTATTTGAAAACTGAGATTGTCTAAATGGGTATCAAGCTGTATCCATTTGTTACCAAAACAACAATCTACCGGCTCCACCAGGAGTTTGCAGTCACTTGACCAGAATGTTATCAATATCGGTGGCCTTTCTCAATAATGTACCCATCATGGACATTTGCAAAGCAGCTACCTGGGCATTTGCCCATGGTTTTACTAAACATTACACGTTAGAACAGCAGTCAGCTGCAGACACTCAGTTTGGAGTCAGTGCTATCTGTGGTCACTGAACCAACTCTGAAGCCTCTCCCCTCCACTGGAGGGCACTATTCAACAGTCACCTAAAGTGGAGCACCCACGGGGACACTCCTCGAAGAAGAAGAAGAGAAGGTTACTTCCCTTGTGCAGTAACTAAGGTTCTTCGAGATGGTTGTCTCTGTGGGTGCTCCACTACCCCACCTCATCCTCTCTGCTTCGGAGTTTCACGTTGATTCTCTGGGGTGGAAAAGGACCTGGGGGACGGTTGCCTGTGCACAGTAGGTAAGTGCTCGGAGCGAGATGGCACTGCTACTACAAATCTCTGATTACAAACACCTAACATGGAGCCCCCACAGGGACAACGATCTTGAAGAACCTCAGTTACTGCACAAGGTGAGTAACCTTCTCTTTTTGCTTCCACTGATCCTGGTATTAGCTGGGAGCCAAACCACCTACCAGTGCAAGTCAGAACATCCATGGGCTTCTGTAACTTACACTAGCAAGAATGGTCCCTAGCATGCCCCTTTACAGCACACACATAAAGGAAGCAAGTGACAAAAAGCCAATGTCCCTTTTGTACTGCTAAGCCAATGGGTCTGGGCCAAGATCTTTCATGTCCAATTTTGCTCTTCTGAACTACTGTTCTGTTCCCTTGTACTAAGGCTTTCATTGTGCTCATATCTGTATAACAGAGTGAAACCATTGAATCAAAGGAGAATATAAGAAAATAGAGCACTTCATATATCATGTAAATATTGCAGGAATCTCTAATATTTAAAAAAAATTGTTTTTCTCCTTAAGATTTCAAAAATGTCAAATGTGTAAGAAGACATCAGACAGAGTGTGAAAAGTAGATATTAGGTTCCCAATTTCTGATGTCATTTGTTCTGATGCAAACTATATCATTATTATTGATAGATGCTGTCAGATAAAAAGAAAAACAAGATTTAAAATGTACAGTGGGATCCATGTCACTAACTGAAACTGACACCACAGTGTTTAGAGAATTCCACTTCTCCTTCTGATAAGCACACAGGCCTAGTTAATTCACTAAGTAGCCTTTATTAAATTAAGCAGATGGGAAATCACATTTTTCTTTTCCCTTTCTTGCATCAGACAAAGGTTAGGAAAAGGTCACTAAAATTTCCAATAAGATTCATGATATACAGCACACATTCTGCTAAATTACTTCCATGGATTGTGTAGAGCCTGTTCTGTGTTACAGGGGATAATTTTCACTTTATCTCAGCATGGTGCATTGCTATTCCAGTAATATTCTACTTCAGCATTATTGATATTATTTGTGTTACAGTAGTGCCCAAAATGTGCTTGATGCTATGTAGGCTAAAATGATGCACTATACAGCAAGTGTTAGCTTGTTTTTGTGTATGTTTTATATTAACTTTTTACATCCTACAAGATAATGATTGTCTTTTACACAAAACATTCATTGAAATCAATAGAATACATTTGTTGTACATGTGGCTATACAGGAGAATTATATTTTCTGATCATATTCTTTCCCAATAAATGTAACAGGTTTTATCCTTTCATTTATCTAAACCAGGGGTAGGCAACCTATGGCACGCGTGCCAAAGGCGACACGCAAGCTGATTTTCAGTGGCACTCACACTGCCCGGGTCCTGGCCACCGCTCTGGGGGGCTCTGCATTTTAATTTAATTTTAAATGAAGCTTCTTAAACATTTTAAAAACCTTATTTACTTTACATACAACAATAGTTTCGTTATATATTATAAACTTATAGAAAGAGACCTTCTAAAAACATTAAATTGTATTACTGGCACGCGAAACCTTAAATTAGAGTGAATAAATGAAGACTCGGCACACCACTTCTGAAAGGTTGCTGACCCCTGATCTAAAATGAATCAACATTTTACTCAGTGTTCTTTAGACACACATCTTTTTAGCCATTAAAGATATTGAGGAATAATATAATGAATCTTTCCGAAAGCAAGTTGAATGGAAATTATTTTAGCATATATAATTAAGGAATTTTCTATTTCCTCCACCACCTGCCATCCATCCCCAATCACCAAATTTAATGAAAGCATTAGAAGTAGCATGTACTCCACAGTATGGGATAATGAAGCTTGTGTGAAATTTCCAGTGGAAGGAACAGGGTAACTGCTACATTGCATATTTTTTCTTAGCAGAACAAAGAGTGGCATTCATTGGTAAGGTCAGTGCTGGTAAGAAATTAAGTGCCAAGCAGCAAGCATCTGAAAGACAGTTTTAACTAGAATTAAACAAAATGAGAATATAAAAATGTATGAATTAAACAATTTCACTGATGATGATCTGGGCGGTATGAAAGGTATTCATAGCAATACAGGTCTTTTGTATTTTTATCACAGCCTTTGGTTTGCTCTGTGTTGCAGAGTAGTTTTAATTATTTATATTTATTTTGTAGTGGCTATACGATTGCAAAAGGACATTTGGTGCCGATGATGGTATACACAGAACCAATACAGATGCTCAGGTAGGTATCTGTCTCTGGTGGATCCTTTTTATATAGTTTATTAAAGTAAAAAACTTGTGTTCTGCACAAAAGTCCTTTTTTGATCTTCTCAAAGATTAAAGAATGTTGGTAAAGCTTTTCATTTCAGTTATCAAACCATCTTTTGGAAACTTAGATTCTTATGAAGTATTGGCCTAATAATAAAGGGCTGTCTTTTATGAAAGTGAGCATCCAGTCTCAGTTCAGGGCTTAATAACATTGAGTTAGATAAGCAGGGTAGATACTATCTGTGTACCAAAGCAAGTCTGCCTTTTATGCAGCTGTTTCTAGAAGAAAAAGGATTAGTATTCTGTTTCTGTGCTTGTCAGATAGATAGATTGTCTGACCAAAAAGCGGTACTGAATCTAATATAATTAGTACTATATACATATGTATAACCTGTCTGGAACAATATTTTGCTTTATTGTTGTGTTTTATTCTTACAAGAGCAGCATGAGCGAAACTTTGTCAAATGTTATTTTGCTAATTACTATCTAGTATGAAACAACCCATTGTTGTTAGTTGAATGTTGTACTTATTTGTAAAAAATGTGCATGAATACATTGCATGAGGATCACCCGTGTCTTTAACACTACTAATTGTTGTAATGGGTGTAATAGCCTTGTCTACTTGAGACAAAGTTTGTTTCTTAAACAATATATGCATAATATTCTCACTAAATGTACTGTAAAATGGCGGGAGGAGGGAAATCCAAGCACATACATTGTTTTGCTACTGTTGGGTACATGGGTTTGATTCTGCCTTCTAGGATCCTGTAATAAAAATCATGTTTCAGAGGGGTAGCCGTGTTAGTCTGTATCAGTAAAAACAACGAGGAGTCCTTGTGGCACCTTTTAGAAACTAACAAATTTATTTGGGCATAAGCTTTCGTGGGCTAGAACCCACTTCAGATGAAAGACATATCTAGAATAGATTTGTTTAAAAACACTTTCATAGGCAGATTTGGCAGGGAATGTAAAAAGGAAGAACATGCTTCCCCCCACCTTTGGGTAATTCAGAATACATACGCAAAAACTAGTTGGGCTATGCCTATGCTATGAGCTAGGGGTGTGATTTCCCTGTTCATGTGTACATACTTGCGCTAGCTCTCCTCAAGCTTGTGTGAGTATAAATAGCAGTGTAGCTTCAGGAGCATAGATAGCAGCAGCAGAAGCACAGCTTAGATGAGTACCTACCCACTGGTTTAGACAAATTCAAACTCGGCACCCCTAAGCGATGCGTCTGCTGCTGTTACCTGTGCTACTGTAACTACACTGCTGTTTATACTCATGCTAGCTCAAAGAGGGCTAGTGCAAGTATGTGTTTGCGGGGAATCACAACCCTAGCTCACAGTGACGAAATAGCTATAGACTTTGACCCTGCCAAGTCTTATGAATCACACATAATTATGTATATGTATCTTGAAAAATCAATGTGTAGAGAATCAGTTTTTCCAATATCTGAAGTGAGGGGCATTATATGTCAGAGGACAGGCCTAAGCCATAAGAATTATTGGATAGCCATATTCTGAACCCAAGTCAGGGGAAAGGGGTAGGGTTGCCAGGTGTCTGGATTTCGCCCAGAACACCCGGTCATAAAGGGACCCTGGCGGCTCTGGTCAAGCACCGCTGACGGGGCCATTAAAAGTCCAGTTGGTGCGGGACTGGCAGGCTCCCTACCTGGCTCCGTGCAACTCTGGTGAAGCTGCCGTCATGTCCCTCTGAATCTTAGGCATGGGGCGGCCACGGGGGCTCTGCGCACTGCCCCCATCACAAGAGCTGATTCCGCAGCCCCTATTGGCCGGGAACCTAAGGCAATTTATAAAATGCTTTATAAACACAGCTTCTTGGGAGCCACCTCAGGGAAGCACCGCCCAGATCCCATACCCGGAGCCCCTTCCCGCATCCCTTCCCCAGCCCCAGACATGAGCTCCCTCCTGCAGTCCGAACCCCTCAGCTCCAGCCCAAGCCCCCTCCTGCACCCCAAACCCGCCACCCCAGAGTCCTCATCCCTTCCACACCCCAACCCCTGTCCCACTCCCTGAATCCCTCATTTCTGACCCCACCTCAGAACCTGCACACCCAGCCAGAGCCCTTACCTCATCATGCACCCCAACCCCCTGCCCTAGCCCAGTGAAAATGAGTGAGTGAGTGAGAGTGGGGGAGAGCGAGCGACAGAGGGAAGGGGGATGTAATGAGTGGGAACAGGGCCTCGGGGAAGGGGCAGGGCCTCAGGGCAGGGGCTAGGCAAGGGTATTTGGTTTTGTGTGATTAGAAAGTTGGCAACTCTGGAAATGGGAAGCATTTTCTTCCTTTTAGTCGACTAAAATCTGTTTATAAGAATGTGATTTTTTTTTTAAACAAAATCCATACAGTAGTATTGTTTGTGATGATATACTTATGTCTGTCATTAATTTTTATTTAAAAGAAATCCTATTTTCAGCAGTAAAAATTCCCACTTTGCACACACAGTTTCAGCCTAGAAAGGAATTTTCTCTCCATTTTTCACAAAATTCTATTTGGACCTATTTAAACTATACAAGTCTCTTTAAAAAAAAAATCCCAATTCAGATGGTTTTGGTTATGTTTTTAGATTAAAACAATATTGGAGCAGGAGATAATTATGTATAGTTGTGTTAAGAATTTTGAAAAACAATTTAAAATGGCCAATATTTTTAACTCAGAAAAATGGCTAAGCACACAAGCTAAATACTGTTCACAAGGATTTTTAATGCATATTAAAAATTGTTTACACCTTAATATCTTGCTTGACATGTGTTCCATTATATAATAAACATATATAGGCATGCACACTTTCCCTATACAGTGTCCTAAAGATTTATTACATACTTTACCTATGTAATATGAAATAGTACTCTGTATTTATATATCATCTTACATTTTCAAAATGCTTTATAAACACTAATTAACACTCCCAATATACTCATGAGGGCAGTGAGTATCAGTATTTCTGCTTTATAGATGGAGAAATGGAGGGAGGGCCAAATTCAGTCCTTCTATAGGTGCTGGAAATAGGGGTGCTGGGGATGTTGTCGCCCCACTGGCTTGAAGTGGTTTCCATGATATGGGTTTACAGTTTGGTTCAATGGCTCTCAGCATCCCCACTATGCAAATTATTCCAGCATACCGGTTTACTTCAAACCTGTACAGACATGTTAGAATCAGTGAAAGGGTACACAGGATTCAAGAAAGGCAGAGTTTTTCCAAAAAGGTTAAAAATTAGATTGTCAAAGGGGCTCAAGGGAGTTGGATGCCCAGCTCACATTGACCTTCAGTAGAAGTTGGGCACACAGCCTAGATGGCTTGCCTGAGCCCACACATTGAGTTAATGGCAAAGCTGCCTCCTAGTAATATGACCCTTTCACTGATCATACATTTATTTAAAATTTTAAAAAATTAAAAATATATAGTACCTGTTCACTCGCACAAAGGCAGGAAAGTGCAGTTAAGGTGTTTTCAAAAAATACACCTTTTACAGACTATCTAAATACATTTAGAAATGACTTGAAGGAACTATTGTAGATTACTGAATGTGGTACTTGTTTCAGAAATCCTTGTAAGTGGAATGGAATATTAATAGATTATTAAAGTAATCAACTAATGTACTGAGCATTAAAATGCTGCTATGATCAGAAAAATGGCACCTCATTCAACAGATATGCTTAGTTCATTGACATAAATAAGATTCTCCTACTACTTTTTAGCACTGATGTCAATACAGCTAGGGAGCAAAGAGCTGAATTCTCTTCTGGCACATGCATCATCAACAGAATGGTTGATTAAATCCAGTTACAGAATCTTTACTAGTAGTGGTGACAAGTGAGCCAGAAAGAAAGCATCCCGACTGTTAGAAGATCCCAGGCTGAGTTTGCAGGAATGGCAGTTAGAAAATTATGTTATCATCTGTAAACTGAGTAAATTTAATGTAAAAGTAATGGGGAGAGAATAAATATAAAACCACACAATACCATTTTTCGGAGTAGAACTTCACTTCAACTTTTAGAATAGCTCTGTTTTATGCTTACATTCCCTGTAGAAATCCATGTCTTTTTTTTTTTCATTTTTGGTTTATAATAGAAGTAATAGACTCTCCCTGGCATGTACTGGGATTTAATAACTGGCTGAAGTTTATGAAATTAGCTCTTCTCTGCTGGTCAGTAAGGATATGTCTATGCACCAAAAAAAAAAAAAAAAAAAGTGCAGCAGCAAGTCAGAGTGCAGGTCAATTGACTCAGGCTCCTGAGGCTCCCTCTGCAAGGCTAAAAATAGAGTGTAAATGTTCGGCTCAAGCTGAAGCCTGAGCTCTGAAACTCAGCAAGGGTGGAAGTCTCAGAGCCCAGGCTCCAGCCTGAATGTCTACACTGTTAGTTCCACAGCACTTGCCCCGTGACTGAGAATCACTGCCACGGGACTGGTTTTTTTTGCTGTGTAGACGTACCCTAAGGGCTTTGATGCTATACTTATTGAAGTCAATAGCAAAACTCCCATTGATTTTAATGGTTCAGGATCAGGGTCTAATCTCCTGAAATTGCATTGTGCCCAATAGTTGCTGCTTGCCTAATTACTGCACTATTTAGATGTTAGTGAGTACAAACTACAGAATAAAAAATAGGCATTGTATATAGTCTGTGTATTTACATAATACTAAAGCATAAATTGCTCCTTTGTGGAAGAGTCACTTTGATTGCATCATCTCTCATATGCTTATTATTTATGTATGTATTAAAGTGCCACCAATGTGCTTGGCACTGTACAAAACGCAAAAGTAAAGACCTTCCCTGCCCCAAAGAACTTACACTCAAAGGCCTGGTGTACACTGGTGGCGGCACATAGGATATGTGTAGTTACATGCCACAGTGAAAAGCAGGCTGTTTCCATCCTGCCATGTGTAGCTACTGGGAGTGTTTCCCTGCTGCAGGGAGGTTCCAGAGCCTTTCCCAAGTGCCTCCCCCCACCAGAGCTTTTCCCTGTGGCAGGGAAACGCTTTGGCAGCAGGAAGGCAGTGGGACGTTACACTACTAAAGACAGCAGTGTAGATGGGGAAGACAATGAGTATGAAGAGAGCTGTGTAGGATATGTACTCTAAGGTTCTGGTGTGTCTTTAGTCTGCTCACCGAAGTAGTGCCTCAATGTCTACACTGTTATTTATACCCATGCTGGGGTGCGTGCAGTGTGTATGTACTCTACTTGCTACTGTAAGTGTAGACATAGCCAAAAAAGGCTTTCCTAACATTTCCCACACACACACATTCTTCTTCTAAAATACCATATGCACAATCCTAGAGGGAAATTAGACTGTGAAAATCTTGCATTGAAGTATTGTAAAGGTCTTAATTAAAAACTCAAAAACAAAGATTTTTTGAGTTGACTCAAAATCCAGATTGACATAACACCCTAAATTCATGGGAAAAGTGATTTGTGTGGGGGAGGTTCATTTTTGTTTTTTTCCCCTATGTTCAAATATGATGGCATGGATTAAGGAAAACGGATTGTACAGATAATAAACCCTAATTGTTCTTCTTTCTGATGGTTTATATAAATATTTACACATATATAACTCCAGACCCCTCCTGTAGCAGTATTGTAGTTGAAGTATATTTTTGTTAATGGGTAGGACAGCAAGAAAAAAAGTTACTCTTTGTCAGTTATATCAGCGAGTGTTTAGTAATTTCACTTGGAATTCAGCCTGATATTTTTCCCACTCAATGAATCTTTTGAGAATGGTAGATATATTTCTTCATCCAGTTTACCTGGGACATCTATGACCCTAATTAAAATAATTTCCTACACTAATTCTTGATCTTTTTCTTCCTTTGTATTTTTGTGACCCGCTCATCTTCTTGCTTAGCAAATGGAAATTCTAGCAGTAAGTGATGGTTCTTGATTTATTGAATACTTAACCATGTCAGTCAACAAACTGGTCTCCATCTGTCTCTTCTCCATTTGTGGGATAGTAATGTCTCATCATAGACTATTATAAAAGTACTGCACGGTTCAATTTTTTATAGTCCTAACCCATGAACTAGTGATCCTTTGTAGATAATATGATCCTGTAGTTATACAAGTTAATAGTAGATGACTCCATTAGCAGTAGCTTCTCTGTCTAAATCTAAAGCAATATTAACATTGCCTCCTCGTTGACCAGTGTTTTAGATAAAAATATGCAAACAAAGCAGTGCATAAGTTAATATTGCTGCTCCATTCCAATAAGAATTTACCATCTGATATTTCTTGAAATAAAATCATAGCAAGCTTTCATAAGGAAACATTATTCTTTGTCTAAGAATTTAATTAGTTTCCTCTTGCTCTATCATGCAATTGTAACCTTAAGTCTAGGGTTAATAGCATACTTACCTGTTTATAATTAACATTAGGAAAAGAGGCCATACTCATAAATCACAATTGTTTGTTTGGTATCAGATCTACTGTTTAAACTGACAAAACAGCCAAAAGAAATAAAAGCAATCTATGTATTTCCTGCTGGAGCATGACATTTGGAAATGTCATTTGAATCCTTTTTTTTTCTTGTTGGAAATGTGATTGCCCTTCTTAAAAGATAAACTTTTAACCTGCAAGAGCAATACTACTTTCTTTCTAATTACCAATCTAGTCCTGAATGCAGCTTTCATCTGCTTTCATCAGCTTCTCACTACATTAGCTTGTAAATCTTCTTGACATTTCCTTTTCTGCAGTAAGCAAATAAATATTTTTAATATTGTAAATTCTGTGCTGGACAAACTGGCTATGATTTATTGTCTGATTGTGTCATATGTTAGTAGATTAGCACTCCCTGAATTTAAGATAATGTTGCTGTTTACATTTGTAGGAGCTGGAGTTGTGTCGGAGGTTATACAAGTTGCATTTCCAGTTGCTGCTTCTGTTCCAAGCCTATTGCAAACTTATCAGCAAAGTAGATACAATCAAAAAAGAGGCAGAGGTAAAGGAAATATTATTATTTAGCTACCTGTTATTGGTGTTCAAAAACAATACCCATTAAAAATTATCAGCAGGTCATCTCTTTTGAAAATGGAAATGTGTATACCAGCTGTTTTGTAGCCAAGAGATAAAAGGTTTAATTAGAACTTGCAATTATTTTCTCAGTCATCGATTTATATCTGTGTTGATCCTTGGACTACTTGAAAGCTCTTTAATACACAGTAATGCAGGGAGCCCAATGATCTTTAAAAAAATCAAGGATTTAAAATGTTCTTTGTCACTGTTGGTGTATAACAATTAAACTATAAATGAGGTACGTTAACTCCAATCAAGAAGATTCTGTTATGAAGACCCTTTCTGCCTCCACTGAGTCTTCTCATCTGTACATAGTTGTATAATCAGTTTGCGATTAGTGTTACAGCTTTAAAGCCATATTCAAGTTTCAGGTGACTATAACCTATCTCTGCATATCTATACAAAAAGCTGGTAGTATGTCTTCAGCACAACTAAAAATCAGGGAGAAGGCGTGTCAGGTTGGAAACACAACAAAGAGGCACCCAACATTAGTGACATTTCTAAAAAAAAAAAAGCTAATAGAGGTTTTTACAACAGAATGTTAATTAAAAGAGCCTGTAGAGCCATACAAAACTGCTGAGTTGAAAGGGCAGCTGGGCACTTAATGAAGAGGAAGCAATTTTAAGCTGTCACTCAAATGGTGTGCATTGGCTAGCCTACTTGAGCTAGCTTGAATCCAACTACCACAGGTAACAATAACAGTGAAGACAGCACAAGATGGACTTTGGTGCAGTTAGTACAAGCTCAGCACAGATCCTGGGTACATACTCAGCTCACTAGCCTACTCTGAAGCCTGTGCTATGCTGTCTTCAGTGCTCCTTTTACCCTCGCTAGGTGACTCAAGCTAGCTCAGATACGCTAGCCTGTGCACAACTTTTGCCCTTTTTCTCCTCAAGTCTCTCCCACACTCCTTATCAGTTACACACACACCTCCCTCCCCCGTAATGGGCACCTGGATATTTTCATTCTTCAGATCCCAGTATGCACATTTGTTGATAACATTGGGTAATGTTGATGAAAGGACGTGTCTCCTAGTCAGCCAGGTGCTGTGACAACTGGGCATGCATATTTATCCCCCTTGGCTGCCCAGCGCTGCAGTATGTGCACTGGCTGGACCACACTATAGTGTTTGGTCACCACTGCTATATACGTGTACTGAACTTTTTCTTTATTTATAATAGAATCATTTCAATTTTTTTTTATTCTTCCAAAAGAGGCTACTTCTTTATGTTGATTTGATACATGGCTACAGGTGAAAGGGTTCATGGCCCACCAATTACAGTGTGAGTGCGAGGTAAGAATTCCTGCAAGGAATTCTAAAGAACTGACTAAGGACAGACTATGTGAAAGACCAAATGCTCATTACAGGTACTTGACTCATGTAATCATCCATATGCATGAGTGTTTGGGCCAAGTGGCCACATTGGTGCCCTTGTCTGTGTCCCCACCTCATGCACAGTTCTGGGGGAGGGAAAGTGCACATCCCTATCTTCCTGCAACACTTAATTTGGCTGAAAAGAGTTTTTGATACAGAAAGGCTCAACTCTCCATATTTCTTTTAGGTTATAAACATGTCAGAGGAACTTGCCCTGCTGGAGAGCTGTCTGAAAGAGGCTGAATCTGCCTCAGACAGTGGTATTGAAGAAATTGAAATATCAGAGGCTTCCCAAGCTAGCACAGAAACTGCCATTCATTCTCTCATTGAAACCTTGAGAAGCAAGGAGTTTATATCAGCTGTAGCACAGGTCAAAGCTTTCAGGTAAAATGCAAAATGATTTAAATTATTATGCTTTTAGAGCAGCACTCAGTTTCCTAATGGACATTTTTAATTTAAACATAGGCTTGATTCCAATTTTTTTTTTTAACTCTTGCTAGATGTCCTTGTTGAAAAGGACAAACCTGACTGTGTTTTTCTCTTGTGCATTTTCACCATTTAATGAGTAGTTCTGATTTTTAAGAACTGTATCCTTTGAAAAATAAACTTAATGTATATTATTCTGTAAGAAAATGACATCTTGTTAATAAGTATAGGAATAGCACCTTAGAACGAACTCTCTTCTCACATTCTTGTCCTATATAACACACCTATTCTTTAAAACAAAAATGAAAGTCATGTTGACTAATTGCTTTTTCTTTTGAAAGAAAATATTAAATATTTTATATGTTCACAGGTCTATTTGGCCCAATGACATATTTGGCAGTTCTGAAGATGACCCAGTCCAAACGCTGTTGCATATATATTTTCGTCATCAGACGTTGGGCCAGACTGGTAGCTTTGCAGTAGTAGGCTCTAACCAAGACATGTCAGAAGCCAGTTCAAAACTGATGGAACTTAATCTAGAAATTCGAGAGTCTCTACGCATGGTTCAGTCCTATCAGCTTCTAGCAAAAGCCAAACCTGTAGGAAATATGGTGAGCACTGGATTCTGAACAGCTTTTCATTTAGCTAAGCTAAGGATGCCTCAGAACATTATCAAGCACCTTTCAAAAAAAAAAAAAAAAAAAAAAAACTGATGGCCAATACAAAATTTTAACATAGCACGAAATTTCATCAAAAAACAAAGATCTAAAAACCAATGGAGTTAACATCTTACTGACTGCTGTTTCTACACACAACAGTTGTGTGGGCGGTAGTGATTTTTTTATTATATAGATATAAACTACGTTAAGGGAAAAGGGCTAAACGCAATGCATATACATGCATTATTTTCTGTAGAAACAGAATTGTAAGTGCTGTTGCAGTAATGGCCTCCAGATGGTGAGACAAGTAAAGCAGGTGGGATGAGGCTAAAATCAAGGCTGATTTATTTTGGCTGAAGACCTGCAAGATTTCCTGGTTTTACAACAGTAAATGTAATCATCAACTAATGCCTAATGACACACTGTGCAATGTCATGAAGAATGTGCAGTCATACATGAGCAGAAAAAGGACTTGTAAAGACTTTGCAAAAACCATTGATGTCTCAATGTTTTGTTTTGCTTTTCGTTTTGTCTGTAATGAGGAATTATGTGTGAGAGTTGAAATGTATGGATATGCGACTGTTGCATTTTGAAGGTATGGATGTTTGTTGATAAGGTCTCAGAGCATGCCTAAAAGAGCAATGCAAGATTATTTTTGGAGAAATTTTATTTTATTAGCTCTAATCCTCATAGTGTGTAAATGTTAGGACATTTAATAATATTTTAAACTGGGATTCCCCAGTGTTTCTAAAAGAAATAATATATCTGTTAACTTTATTGGAATGCTGCTCAGTTCTCTGATCAGTGCTTATGTTACAAATATTGATAACTAACCAAAAAGTAGCTGCCTGCAGAGACTTTAAAATGTATATTAAAGATATATGCTGCCCATCAGCAATTCTCATTAGAAGAAAGTTAACTTATTTTATTCTGTATATATTCTAGAAACTATAGTGCAAAACCAGTATTTTTCTTGTACATTCATGCAATGCACTGTTATGAGAATAGATGTACAAAGCTAACGGGGGGGAGGGGGAAGGGGAACAGTGGCTATTGGTGGTAGAATACATGACTTGCAGTCGGTGTAGTCTGCTGAGTTTAAGAAGAGGTGTGGATGCATTTACACGTATCTTCATAACTCATGTTACACCTCAGGAATTGGGACTACAGGAAAAAAAAAAGGAAGAAGAAAACTATCAAAACCTGCAATATACTGATAGTTCATAGTCATTGTTCACTGTAGCATAAAATGAACTGGATTCTGTTGAAAATCATTTTGTAAAAAATGTGAATGTAGTCCCATGATTCCTGCAATTTGAAAGGAACACCCAGTATTTTTATATGCATCTCTCTTACCCACTGTGATTTTTTTTTTTTTATTAAACTGGGCTCTGTAATTCTAGAGTTTAGAATGTACAAATGAAATTCTTAGCTTTGCCTTTTCTTGGGGAAGTGGACCCCACTAGAAATGTAATTATGCTGAAATGCATTAATTGAAGGCACTGTGCACACTGCTGGACTGCTGACAGTAGTTGTTACCTTAACAAGCTCTGTAACTGGTCAAAGCACATTCATAATCACTGTATTTTTTGACCTGATAAAATTGAATTATTTTGATGTTTCTGTGGTACTGTAGATGGTGTTCTTAATTATTTAATAAGTATTTAGTGGGGATATGTAGTTTTATTTAGTGGCGCATTACACTTTTATTTACATCATCTTTTACCAGCCCCCCTTTTTTTTTTGTAAAATAAAAACATTGTACCTGTCATTGTGTGTATTTTGTGCAAGCTAGAAGGATAATAGTGTCATTTTTAGAAGTTTGTAAACATTGAAGTGGAAATATTTCTTAGCAGTTAACATAGTATACAATTTCAGCAATGAATTGGCAAATAGGACCAATGAGAAAACACAAATCTATCTACACTACAGACTTTTAGTGTGCATCAGATTGTAATAGGGCTTATACTGCACATGCCTCACATCCACTTATGAATTCTAGTACACAATTCCTAACCAGTAATGTGTACAGTTTTTAGAACTTCCTCTTCTTGCAATTATCAGACTAAACTGGGTCCTAGCAATATTCTCTTATTTTATAGCTTAGCCTTATCTGGCTGTTTCCCAATCCACCTTTCTCCCCAGCCTCTGAAGGAACTACATCTTAAAATGCACTACACAGTGTCTTCCTAGCACTCTTTTCTCCCACAGCAGCCATCCATGCAGCCACATAAATTGGCATACCACTTCCTTGTGGAGTGTACTTTATTTTGTTAACAGGAGACAGCATTTACACATCCACTTCTTATAACTAGCTGGATTCTTGTGCTAGCTGCTATCCTAGCTGATTAAGTACCTGATTTGATACTGGGGGTCAATGACCTGTTTACTAAAGAAGGTTAAGGTTTAGCCAAGTGAAATCATGAGATTTGCTGAATATGCTGTGGCCTGGAGTGTCAACTAATGCAAATGGGGGGGGGGGGGGGAGAAGAGAAGAGAGGAGAGAAGGGAAGGGAAGAGAGAGAAAGCAATGAAGGATTAGTCTGACTGAGAAGATTGCAACCAGGCAGCCAACAACTAACCCCAAGATAACTTGTACTTTCTTTGAAGAACTGGCCCAGATTTTTAGCAACAAACCAAGATCTATCCTACTTCATGTACTCAAGAGCTTTGTGGCAGTCCCTGCAACTCCATCTGAAGTTACACAATCCAGTGTCCACAACAGGTCCCGTGTGCTATGAAAACGGGAGTTTGCATTGGGCATAGGCCTGAGATAGGGACAGGAAGTTCTTGCATTTGACATGAATCAGAACTGCCTACTAAATGTTTAAAACATAGTAGAATGTGAAACTAGAGAGGATGGACAGCCCATAGGATTAACTTATTACTGCCCTTATCAAAAGCACCCAATCCTCCAATTGCCAAGAGTGCTAGAAGAAATAGTAACCAGGGAGGGTGGAAACCAGATGTTATCCCCACCCTACTACTCCCTATTTATAGCATTTACCTGACTACTACCAGCTGCTGTAGTGAAGCAGCATCCAGCCAGCCCACTTCTCAAACTATATTAAGAGCCAATCTCTTTCCTCATCAATGATGCAGGACCTGAAGTGATGTAGGATGATATGGCAGAAGTAGCGGTTTTCAAAAGCAGAGTGATGACAACTGCAGCTCTCTATGCCTTCCTCGTGGCAATCGTTTAATTTTTATGTAGTGAAATTATGAATTGCATACAGGTAAATTTTGAAGTCTCTGTATATAAAGTATCCCTTCAGAGTGAAGAAAATTAAAAGCAGCAGACGTCTTTCTGTGCCTTACAGTTCTAGGATTGTCACAGAACTTGATCATCCTGAGGTCCATAACACTAATCTACACTACTGCATCTTTAACAACAAGGTAGTCTTACAAAGATCTGATTCTTAGGTAACTGGGGGAAAATGTACTTTTTCCATATCCCACAGGCCATAGTCTTTGCCTTCTGATCAAGTCTACTGTTCCAGGACGGAAAAGTTTTCCGATGCACTATTCATTGTCCCCAGAGCAATGAAGATATACCTCAAACACATGGATTGCTTCAGAAAAATCAGCACACTTATTTTTCCATCCAAAATGTCTCAAACAAGACAACTTATCCATAGCCAGATGGATAAGATGGTGTTAGAAATGCATACAGTGTATTGGGTGTGCAGGTTCCAAGGTTCATTTAATGCAGTCCAATGTAGCTCTTTGGTCTGAAGGAGCATCAGTCACCTTAAAAGAAATCGAGAAGTTGTCTATATTGTCCTTTTAATACTGGTCATTAAGTTGCCCAAGATTGGCTTGTTCTCCTCTGGAGAGGTCTCCTTTGGGAAAAAGGTGTTTTATTTAGTAGTCTCTAAAGAAAATGTTATTTCCGCAGTCCCGGTCAGGAAAAATGTGGGCAATTTCTCTCTGATCTCTCTTCCCACTATTTTCCATAGTGCTCTCCATCATAGATATGCATGGTCAGGAGCCAGAAGGGAAAATTTGTTAGCTGATCATTTCCTTTCTAGAATGGAACTTTTCCCTCAGTCTAACACATCCTTTCTGATTTGTACAAGTAATAAAGAATTTTGACATAATACAGATTCCAAGGCCAGAAGGGACCACTGTGATCATCTTGTCCAACCTCTTGTTGGAAACAGGCCCTAGAACTTCAAAATAATTCATAGAAAATATCTTCTAGAAAAAACATCTGATCTTGATTTAAAAATTGGCAGTGAGGGAGACTCCACCAAGACCCTTGGTAAATTTTCTAGTGGTTAATTACCCTCACTGTCAAATTTGCCTTATTTCCATTTTTAATTTGTCTTGCTCCAATTTTCAGTCATGAAATCATTTTATACCTTTCTCTGATAGACTGAAGAGTGCCTTAATAAATATTTGTTCCTTATGTGGATACTTAAGCTGTAGTCAAATCACCCTTTAGTCTCACAGAAAGAGACCACCACCACCACGTATGTTTTCCAATCCTTTAACCACTCTCATGCCTCTTCTCTGAACCCTCTCCACTTTATCAACATTCTTGAATTGTGGGAACTAGAAGTGGATACAGTCTTCCAAAAGTAGACTCATCTATCTACTCCTACTTGAGATACCTGTTTAGGCATCCCAGGAACAGGTTAGCTCTTTTGGCCACAGCATCACATTGGAAGCTTATGGTCAGGTGATGTTCCTGAGAAATGGTAAACTGGAAAAAGATTCATGGGTTGTGGAGGATAGAGTTCCCCTGCCTGCAAGCATGACCTACATTCTTTGTTCCTAGAGGTATACATTTAACCATATTAATGCACAGTTGTGCTGTTTACCAAGTGATCAAGGTTGCTCTGAATCCATGATCTTTTGTTATTTACCACTGCCCCATTTTGTGGGTCATTTGTATACTTTGTGGTTTCTTACACATCATTGATTAGAAACCATTAGAATGCAAGGCCCCAGGATCAATCTTGGAAACACTCACTTGATGACAATTCCCCATTTGTTTTACATTTTGAGACCACTCAGATACATTAAATGGATTTAAAAACTAGGTGTCATGTTAACTTTATATCTTTCTAGTATTTTAATCAGTGTCATGTTATACAAAGTCAAACACCTTAAAGGTTAAGTATATTACATTTATAACTATTGATAAAGGTAATAGTGTAATCTCATAAGAAAAGTTGGAAGAGATCTATTTTCCCATAAACCCATGTTGATTTGCATTAAATTATGTAACCCTCCTGTAATTCCTCATTGATAGAGTCCCATATCAGCTGCTCCATTGTCTTACCTGGGATCAATGTTGAGCTGACAGGTCTATAACTACATGGGTCAAAATTGTAATTATGTACATGGGTATGAGTTGAAGGAGTTAGATATGGCCAAACCTTTAGAAATACTTATTACTATTTGATGGAAACGTGGACTACCTCTCCAATCTGTGCAGAGAAGGCACAGCCCATTAATGGATTGGGGAAAAAAAAGTTTTCCCTCATTCCACATATTGATGTGATTAAGCCAAATTCTAATATACAGCAGACTCCCCAGCAAACATATTTAAAGACTCATCTTTTCACACTGGCACTCTACAACCCTCACTTTAGACATAAGTGGCCAGTAGTCAGTGTCTCAGATAATTTGTAGGAAGAGGAGAAAACACAAAAACAAACAAACAAAACAAAACAGACAGGGGTGGAGGGGGGGGGGGGGAGAAGAGAAAACACAAACGTAGGAGGAAAATCTCAGGACAGTCAACATGAGGAAAGACAGGGACAAGCATGTCCTTCCAAGAATTTGAAATAGCATTGGGAAGGGAAGAGTAGGAGAGATGGAGGGAAAAGACAAAAGGGCACCAAAACCAGAGTAAAAGGGAAATAAGGCAGCAGAAAAAGCAGTAGCTGGACAACCACATGTAAGCTTGCTGCCATGCTGGAGGCATGGTCGTTTGTCCTTGCATATGAACACCACTACTGCTGCATTCTCCCCCAATACAGCAAATCACATCTTTCCATAGAGTCTTCCCCTTGAGTTATGGCCTCTCCATCAGTGGATACCCAGAGATGCAAGCCAACACACTATTCACATGCATAAGCAGTCCATCTGTAGTCTACATTTACACTTCATGTCACATCTGGACTTTCAGGTTTTGAAAGGGAAGGGGATTTACATTTTTTCTGTGCTGTTTGGTTCAGTTCATAGTCTAACAATTAGTTAAACTGGTAGGCGGGAAGATGAGCAATAACTTTAATGGGTAATGGAAAGGGATATAGACAAATAACAAAATTGCTTAAGGGAGAATAGATAAATTATATAATTTCCCTACAATTTTAAGCTATCCCCTGCATTTATTGAATATGAACTGGACAAAGGACAAGTCACTCTTCCTCTTTCCTATTACCAAAATATTGGTACTATGTATCCCTTATCTGGGATATGTTTAGCATACTAGCTGCTATTGCATCGTACTTCCTCACTGGGAGTCTTAAGTGGACTAAAGCAACCACATTTCTCCTGCACCCAAATTGAGCTAGAATTTCCATCACTTTCACAGAAGTTACCCAAAAAAACAAGTCAACTTGGAGGTCTATTAAAGGTTACCTGTTGAGCTTGACATCTCCACTTCCTTCAGTCTCCAAGAACATGCTCCCAGAGCAGTCTGGTCCTTTTCAAATCCTTGCTGGTGAAGCAGTAGAGTAATCAGGAAGGGCAAGCTAAATCCCCAGCTGGCAGAGCAATCTTACTGAATTCCTCCTAGTATGGCAAACAAAGTATCCTCTCCCCTCCTACAGGGTCCAGTTCTTGAAAAGTTCTAGCCTTATTTACCTTAGGTGTTGCGATTCAGCTCTCTTCTAGGAGTGTTTCTAACCACACCAAGTAGTAGGATGTGAGGGATGGATAGGTACACTTCCAATACTGCATCTATGAGTCTTGGACCAATAGTAGTCAACCTTCACAAAGCTTTAGTAATTGTTAGCCAGAGTGACTGATGCTCTGACAAGACAAGCTTCAACCATCCCCACCCCACCCCAAAAAAGGGACTTGATCAGCCATTCCTTATCCCCACTAATCTAATAGTATCAAACATCAAGCCCCAAGCATAGAGCTGGGGCTTCAGCTCCATCCATCCCATCAGAGGAATCAATTTGGCAGTGTATAGGTCTATGAACCTCAACGTGTCATTTTTCAGATACCACTTTAGATTGCCCCAGAATTAGGATTGCTGAGCTGTTTGGTTTTTGTGCATTAGGACCCAGCAAAATAATTCAACATCCTAAATTTATAAATAGGTCTCCACATTCAAAAATGGCTCTAGTGTTCTGTGATAGACTCCAGGACCAAATATTAATCCCAGAACTCAAATGCGGAAAATACCCCACATACTCAGCACAGGCAGTAAAGTTGCCTACATTTCCAAACACACTGTTGGACAGAAATGGATAATAGGAAGAGGCAAAACAAATTATATTTATGCTGGGAACAAATCTGTGCTAAAACACTTAATCTGGGTCACTGCAACTAGGTCAGAAGGGTATTTAAAAGCTAGTTGGTCACCACTGCGATTCTAGCTGTAGCATTTAACTGCATACCTAGAAACAAGTTTGTGAAGGGGAAGAAGAGGGATGTAGAAGGTCATCCTACAAGCTGCAGAATACAAACTGATGAAGAATGTACTGCAAACAAAATAGCAAGGAGGAGTAATGTATACACATTACATCATTTGAAATTAGAAAATCCATGTCCTGTTTTACAAACTGATTATCCTTACTTTAGTTAAAGGTTGAGTCTACCCAACTGCTTTACATGGTATTATATGGCATTTTAAAAGGTTCCCATTAATAGATGTAGATTAGAATTCTGTACATAACTAAATGCAGCAATTCTTATCTCCAAGAATACCTTTACTGTAAGGAAAAAAACTGGTTTCCATTCTTATGTAGTGTGCCCTTTCCCATCTTCACTGGGGAAGGGAGAGAAGAGAGTGGCAGATCTAGTGAACTTTTAGTCAAGTATGAAGCACTTTATAGTAACTGCCTGCAGAAGGCCCTACATTACTAGATAGACATACTAAGTTTAATTAATAAAAAGACCTTATTTAAGAAAGATTATGTTCGGTCTTTCCAAAAAACGCTTTTTAAAAAATATTGGGAGTTTAATATACAAGAAAGTCTTCAGTATACAGTAGCACTGTTGCCTAGTAATCTGACCCCAAGCTTGATGAACAGTGGAAGGGGCAGTGGAGAAAACACTATAGTTTTCATCCAGTGGCTGATAAGCTACATTCCATACATCAAACTAATTAGAGGTAATTATAGAGAGTAGTCTTTTAAGTAGGATGCAACATTTGATAAGAAATTGATGTTTACTACTAATAAATGAGTACCTTTCCCAATAAGTGCTGGTTCCTACAGAGGGTCCACATAGCTTACAGCAGCAGCGACTTCAGGCCAGTACTGTGCTATTGTGGGATTGGGAGACAGCAATTCCCTGGTTCTGCTTACTCATACTGTGGTTCCAGTTCATGTCTGTGCCACAAATCCTCTCATATACCTTAAGGACTTTCTTCAGTTAGAGAAGGGGAGGATCACATGCAAGCAGGCAGAAGCCAAGCACTGTGGATATGTGATAGGTACAGGCAGAGTTTAAAGGCACCTCCAGAAGTTACAGACAGCCCTATCTTGTGTTTTCCATCTTAGGATACTGGCTGTGGGTCAGTAAGGAAGACGTTTAAAATTATGCAACAGTTTCCTTTTATAAAAACTTCCTTCTGAAATTGCTACATAATACCACCCTTCCTCATGGTAATAGTGTTGCAGTCGATAAATAAATGTTGGGGTGTATCAAGTCAAAAAGAAAGCTGGTTATTAGCAATGTGTTATCTTTAAAGGAGAGTTTCACAGAAAAAATTATACATTACTGACTCTTGGAAACAGAAGATTTTGTCTACACAGTTTGAAAGATATACAGGTAGAGAAAATTAACAGTCACTATCAGATTAGCTAATAAAGTAAGCTATTTCACAGTAGGCTCCATAAGTGAAAAATGCAGCCGTGATAGTTATTGATAGCCACAATGATCTGTATCAATTACAAATTGATCAAAACATTAAAAAACAGACACTGAAAATCGTTAGTCTATTAGCAACAGCTGTTTCATTTTATCCTCTCCCCTTTACAGCTATGCACACCTGGAGGACATACCCCTTTTAGATTAAGGGGTTGCATTAAAGGTAGTGCTACAACAGTCCCTGGAAGTATTCAGATTAGTGATGCCATTTCTACAACTAAACTAGCTACTAGTCTTCAGCTCAAGCCTAGGATTATACACATTTTGTTTCACGATTGGACTAACCCTCTGCCTAGTCAAGAATTGCTAACTTTCAAATGTTAAAGTGATTGATGGGAAGAAAGTTGTGTATGTTTATGTACTCCTACACTGGTAAGTGACTGTAGGACATTTAGTTAAATTACAATCCTACATTAATATTTGCCTGTATTGTGGAAGGATGCCATTGGATTTTCATTCTTGTGTTAAATGAGATGGATGCTTTACATAGAGCAATAGAGGTAGTTTACACCAGTAATCTGTTTGAGACTCAGCTACTTAAGTCACTTCCCAGAGATGTCTCCCTGAAGCATAGGGAGGTCACTAGGAAAGCATGTCTGCCTCTTCCAGAAGCAGAAACTGCTAGATGTTGTCACCATAACAATAAGTCAGCCACAGGCATACTCTTCCTTGTATGACAGCCTTCTCCCCCATTCCTAATGTAAGTGTTGCAACTTCCATACTCAAAGAAGGTAGACATGAGCATGCCTTATCTGTTATAACAGTGCTTCGCCATACCTTTATTTGTAGGTTTGCCCAGCCATATCCCACCATATTATATATTCTTTCAAAAGAAAAAAACTGCTTTGATTGCAATTTTACACTAGGATCCTTTAAACAAGAAGTATCCCAGTCAAATAATATATTTGAAACTAAATGTACTATCACAGGAAAGACGTTTGCCTTTGCATCTCCCACAGAGATCTTGACGATGGGGTCTCTTGGGGTCCACATGGCGCACTTTCACAGGGCAGGTGCATCTGGTCTGCTTACAGCTCTAGAAAGAAGAAAGGATGTTGGAGGAGAAAGTACTTGAACTGCAGTGATACAGGCAAGGCAGGAAAGATCTGCAAGCTTAGGAGAGGGAGCAGCATTAGCTACAGTAGTTTAGATTATAGCCTCCCTGCACTGAGCAGGAGTGAGGCTGCTGACAAAGCCCCAACACACTTGTGGTGCTAGAGCACAGCTGGAGTTCCCAGGCTTACTGGAAGGAATGGTGGTGAAGGCCCCACAAACCACCTCCCTGAGGTAGGCCAAGTTACAGGGCTCCCCAGTGCACTAGCTAGCCCGAGGGGGCGGTGCTCACCTGGCAGGTGATGTCCTCCACACGGTAGGGGTTATAGGATTTCTGACATGTCCGGCAGAACTGCCTGAAGTAGACCTGGAGGAAGGGGGAAGGCGGGTCAGTGGCAGTCAGAGCCTAGGGGCAGAGGGGCAACCCCAGGGACACCAGGCCTACCTTGTTGGTGCCCTGCACACACCACACATAGGCGCTCTCCCAACGGATGTTGCAGTCCTTGCAGTGGTAGTAGCCGTACTTCTGCTCCAGAAACTAGGGGGAACAAGGGTTACTCAGCCACAGGCAGGGAGCCAGCCCCCAGCCATGCCAGGCCTGCCCAGCTCCCGCACCGCAAGGAGTGACCCCACCACAGAGAATCGCGTGGGCTCCAGGGCTAGTCACCTGAGGCCCCGCCCCCGGGCTTCCCGCCACCCCCTGTCCCGCAGCCGCACGCGGTGACCCGACCTGCCCGGCCCTCACCTGGAAGCGCAGGCGGGTCTTGCCCTGCCCCGGCTCCTGAGGGGCTGCGGCCTGGGGCAGCCCCGCCTGGGGCTCGGGGGCCTCCACCGGGCCTTCCTGCCGCGGGGCAGCTGCCTCCTCCTCCGCCACCTCCTGCTGCTGGGGCGGCCGCGGCTCCTGCGGCTCCACGCTGCTCCCCGGGGGCTGCTCCCAGCTGGCCCGCACGGCGGCCGCCTCAGTGCTCTGCTGCTCCTCTTCCTCGGCGGCCGCCTCCTCCGGCTCCTCCTCGGCCGCCTCCTGCCCCGGGTCCTCGGGCTCGGGCTCCTCCAGGAAGGTGGTGAGTCTGCGGGACGCCATGGGCGAGTACACGGCGATGGTCCTGGGGAAGCGCACGGGCCGGCCGCTGGTGGTGGCGGGGCTGCCCTGCTCCTGCTCGCGGGGCCGCAGCGAGGGCAGCCCAGGGGCCGGCCGCCGCCGCAGAAGCAGGGTGCGGGGCCCCAGCGAGCACTGCACCGAGGCGTCCTGCCGCGGGTTCACCTGCACCCCTACCTCCTTGGTGTTGGCCTTGCGGAGCCGCGGCGTCAGGCTGGGGTTCACCTGGGACAGGATCGCCTTCAGCTGCGCCCGCTGGTAGTTATCGAAGTACTCGGCCGCGGCCGCCGCCGCTGTGTCCCCATAGCTCGAGAAGTAGGTGCCCCGCTGCCGCCAGGCGCCCGGAGGCCCTTTGCCCTTGGGCGGCTGGTAGCGATAGGAGTAGGGGGTGTAGGCTGAGTACAGGTAACTATCCATAGCCTCGTCCGCCATAGCGCCTGCCCCAGTAGTTGGGCCTGCGGGGGCTGCTTTAAATAGCCCGCCCTGGGGTAGGGCAGGCCCAGGTGTACGTCTCTCTCTCCCCCCCCCCCCGCCACCTGAGCGGGGCTGCTGCCATTGGCGGAGGGGTAATGAACCACCTCGCCGCGGATTCCCTGGTGGGGATCGCTGTCCCGGGAAGCCCGCGAGGAAAGCAAGTGGAAGGGAAGAGCGGGCTAAGCCCGGGGTCCAAGGAACATAGCAGAGGTGGGAGGGGAGCCACCGGGCAACCGCGGCGGCGGGGACGCAGAGCTTCAGGCAGGTCTTTGAAGCAAGTAAACCCCTTATTGGTACAACCCTCCTGGGTTCTCTCTATCTCTTAAATGTCCTGAGTCTCCCTTCCTCTGTCACTTGAGTTACACTCGCCGTGTGGGGGCCCTAGAGTCTGTGCCGCGCTCATGTGAGCTGAGGGGTTTAGCCGGAGGCTATGGAGCGTTTTCTTTTGAGCGGACCCGGTACATTGATTGGTGATATTCCCACGGGAGAAGCAAGAGGCTGTGTGCCGCAGACAAACAGTAATAGCGCGGTGTCGGTGACGGAAACAACATGCGGGGGAATCCAGGGGCGCTGGAGCAATGTGTTTAGCGGGGCTGCTGACAGCCTTCAACCAAACTGTAAACCCTGTGTATGATGGAAACCACTTCAAGCCAGGGGGTGCGGGAGCACCCCCAGTTCCAGCACTTATGGCTGAATCTGTGAAGGAGGAAGGAAGGCATGAATTCCTTGGCTGCTACTAAACATAAGAGCCAGGGACCAGGAAGTTTAAGAAGGGAGGATTTACCTTCCCTGCAGATAAATCGCTGCTAGATACATCGCTAGATAAACTAGACCGTTACTTGCACTTCCTTTTAATTTTTAGTTATCTTTGGAGGGATTTTAATTAGTGATTAATACAGCATTAATTCATCTTTTCCACGCATTTATCATCAGAACAATAGACAGGATGTTTTTTACAACTAATGGGATGCATGAAATTGAACGACACTTTACAAATATAATCTAATTTGCTCGTCTGTTCACATCACAAATTAACCCTTTCCGACAAAATGCTTCATTCATTAAGTAAGGCTGTCCCTGCCTTACTTAATTCACCAAAGAGCTTCTTCGTATGAAGATGTAGACTTATCTCCTTGTATCACATTGATTTTTGTACATATAAGGCTATATGTGGGGGAAAATATTCGCAACTGGCACAATAGTAAACGTATGATCATTTTATACACTGGGAGTAGATGGGTGGGTTATGGAAGCTGGTCAGTACCCCAGCTGCCTGTTTTACTAGTTCCCAAAACATATCGCAAATACCATATAATATTACTGTAACTCAAGCGTCCCCTTCTGATGCTCTGTTGTCCATCTACAGTGCAGTCTGTGCAGGCTCCATCAGAATAGAATTGCGTTCTTCTGTAGTCACTGTGCCGTATGAGGTATCTGCCATTTCCTCCTCTTTCAGTTTCTTGTAAGAAATATCTGTGTCATCATCTTCATTTAGGGGATCTTGTTTATAGGTATCTCTTCCGTACATCTTGTACACTAACACAAAAATCCCTGCTTCTGCAGCCTGGAAAAGTGCATAAAGCAAGGGAAACATATACATACTTCCTATGAGGTGTGGTGGAAAAGTTAGTTTCAGTAGAGCCGTGCAGAGCTGGACATTTTGACATCCTGTTTCCAAGGACACTGTCCTCTTGCAATGAGGTGGCAGGTGAAATAAAGTAGCTAAGCCATATCCTGAGGCATAGCCCGCTAAGGGCATCAAGATTGCTACTATGTAGACAGACGCAGGGATACTTGCCAGCAACTCAGGTCCCAACATAGTGCCAGTCAGAATGAAAAGAAGCACCAAAGTCACTAAAAGGGACCACAAGGAAACCTAACAATAATGAATAATCACAATCAGATATGTCAGAGAAAAAAGAAGGGAAAACTTACATTAGAGTGGTTTAAAAGCAAATTAATTAAATACACAATTATTAAAATAGTGTTTAAACTATATATTTGTTTTAAAAATCAGCACATTTTATTGTAGCAGTTACAGCAGAAGCTTTTCCTTATATGAATAGTGAACAGACTAAATGTTATTGACAGACATTGAAAAAGACCACTCTGCTTAATTCCAAATTCCCGGGAGTTTGTCATACCCTTAGCATTTCTAACATAGAGCTTATTGTAACCTATCCATTGATGGACAGATTCTGCTACCCTTTCTTACCTTGGACCTGATCTAAAATTTCAGTGGACTTTGAATCAGGCCCAAGGTGAATAAGGGTGGGGAAAAATCTGTCTCTTAATTAGTTTTTAACAGTATAACTTGTTCGGGATACTTTCTCAGAAAGACAGTAACAATCTGCATTAATGTGTGTAAATTTTCATTTAAAAAGAAAATGAAGCTAAGTCTTATTTTTGCTATAATACTTTAAAATATTACTTTAAAAGTGTAAATTGGATAAACTATTTAAAGACATTTGATCTTGCCTAACAATGTGTATGTCAAGTTTAAGCCTAAAGGAGATATAAACCATCCAAACTGACAGTTAAAAAAGATGGTACCAGTTCTGAAGTAAGGTCTGATCCCATTGAATTCAATGGCAGTTATATAATTTACTTCAATTGGTGTAAGATTGGGCCCAGAGTTTGGGTCTTTTTAGTTTAGTGTATTCTGTGCACGCTGCAACCATTGAGTGATTTTTGCAGTATTAACTGGTTGTGTGCTGAGTGGCTTTACTTTACCTTCGAGCATGTTTTGCTTGAAAGTTTACCTTAATTTTTAACTTTCATGTTTTGTTTTTTGATGAACAGAAATATTAATTTCACTATTGTTGCTTTCAACATAAATATATGTTTAAAGGCTTTTGTAATAGTACTTCAATCAGGTAATTCTCTTCAATTATGGTTAGTAGTCTCCACAGCATGCTTTCACTTTTCTATCCCCATGAATTCCCTTTCCTCAAACCTTTCTCTTTCCCTTTGTTGCACGTAATAATATTAGTTAAAGGTAATAAGATTGTACATTTCTGTTGTTCAGTAAGACCATTTTTTTTATTTGTCCTCATCCTTCCCTAAAACACTGGGTGTAATACTGGTACCTTTGCTTATTTTGTTGAACCTTCGAAATTATTTTCAAATAACATGCACATAAACGTACTTTAATGTTATTTTTCTTAGTGACTTCCATACAAATTACTTGCATGATGAAGGTTTAGTCAGAAATATAGAAATTGGTTGTGCCACGATTGATGAAAAATGCTTATTGAAAATGTGTATATTTCCAAACAAAGAAATAATTTAGAAAACAGTAACTGTTATCTTTTTGTTTTAATTATTCCAAATTAAGATAGTTGTACGTGTTACTATTTTTGTTAGAACAACAAAGAGTCTGGTGGCACCTTAAAGACTAACAGATTTATTAGGGCATAAGCTTTCGTGAGTAAAAACCTCACTTCTTCGGATGCATCCGAAGAAGTGAGGTTTTTACTCACGAAAGCTTATGCCCTAATAAATCTGTTAGTCTTTAAGGTGCCACCAGACTCTTTGTTGTTCTAACAAAAATAGTAACACGTACAACTATCTTAATTTGGAATAATTAAAACAAAAAGATAACAGTTACTGTTTTCTAAATTATTTCTTTGTTTGGAAATATACACATTTTCAATAAGCATTTTTCATCAATCGTGGCACAACCAATTTCTATATTTCTGACTAAACCTTCATCATGCAAGTAATTTGTATGGAAGTCACTAAGAAAAATAACATTAAAGTACGTTTATGTGCATGTTATTTGAAAATAATTTCGAAGGTTCAACAAAATAAGCAAAGGTACCAGTATTACACCCAGTGTTTTAGGGAAGGATGAGGACAAATAAAAAAANAATAAATCTGTTAGTCTTTAAGGTGCCACCAGACTCTTTGTTGTTTTTGTAGATACAGACTAACACGGCTACCCCCTGATATTTTTGTTAGGAATTTACTGATTTTATTGCATGTGGGACTGAAGCTACTAGTTCTAATGTGGATATAGGACCTGATTATATTATAACGTTATTTATTTAAAGCACATGCTTCGCAATGTTGTCTCATAATTAGAAATATATTGAGCATTTATTTTGTGGTTTGATCTGCTCTTGTTGCATTGAAGAAATGGCATTGTCTGCCTACCTTTTATTTAGTGTTACTGTAGGGAAATATTGATTTATCCTTTGGTTTTTGTAAGAGAGCAATTTTTTTTTTTTAACAAAAAGTTACTTGTAGTCAACTCTAATCCTGTCTGTAACTGTTTTACAGAAAACAGCCACGCACGGGCAGTATTTTATTACTAGTTTACCACAATGGGCGCTTATACTTCCTCTTTGGAAAAAAGGAGATTCTGTTTAGAATTCGGAACAAGTCCTGGGGGTTTACACGAGTTTATGTGATGAGCCTTAATCCTATGATTTGAGTGATATCAATACAATACACGGAAGTGCTCAGTTTCTTCTACACTGACATGCAGTCCTGATGAAACATACCATGCACGTTCCTCTCCATGCTGGCTCCTCTACTCTTTAGTACTCACGACGTAGGGCAATATTTATGCAGTTTAGCAAGCTTTACCCGGCTCTTTATTGTAGATCTGTTAAATCTTCCCCCACGTGCATCTTTTCTTATCCTTTAACTAGACCATGTACATTCTATATCCTGAAGCAGCAGCGCCCATAGTGCGGCTCCGAGAAGCAGAGCCCTTCCCCACACCCCTATGACCACCCCAGCGAGAAGGAGCTCCCTAGGGGCACCTCGGTGTATGTAGAAGCGGGACCCGGCGCAGCTGTTGTTACCTTGAGCAAGAGATCGGCGACCCGTGTGTACTTGTAGCGGATGAAAACTCCTACGCCGATGGGGAGCAAAGTGCTGCATAGGGTCAGACTCACGGCCCCCAGGGGCAACAGCTGCACCAGAGGCGTGTTGATCCAGGCGCGGCTATATATCCACAGGCACAGGGGCATCAGCAGCAGGGCCAGCAGGGTGGAGGAGGCGGTCATGATAATACTGCAGGAGGGAGGGGACAGAACAACAGGCAGCGGGTCAGCACGAGCCGCTCTTCCATCAGCTGCTAGGGCGGGGGGACAATCCCGCCCCAGGCTCTAGTAAGAGCTGGCGATACAAATCCATTTAGTGTAACGAGGCACAAGAGCTCGGACAAGAGTCGCCCAGGGCGCAAGTAGCTGTTTGATTGCAAGAATTTCCCTTCAGTTACCGAGCAGCTGGAGATGCTCGGATATTGGCCTGAATATGGGTTGGGGGGGCGGGGTATTGCCTGCTGTGTTTTTCTGTGAAAGGAAGATTATATTTTTGCATGTTAAACCTGCCTGCCTTAGGGGGTCGTGGAGCACAAACAGATAATAATTGCAAGTGCTCAGCACGAGTTGGGCTCCTCGCATCTCCCAGAGGCGCGCAGCCAGCGCGGGAGACAACAGCGCAAGAGCTCAGCGTCCTTTTGTCGTCCCCCCCCCCCCAAATTCCCCTGATGAGATCGTGAAACCGGCTTCTCTGTCCCGGTACCCACGGGCCGCGCCCCGGAACAGGGGCAGCAAAGGCTGGTACAGACCTGATTATAAAATAGCAAATATTTTAAACAACCATAAACCCGACAGTCCTCCCGCAGCGCGCACAGTCCACACCCACCCACACCCCGGCACTTCCACACGTCCCCCCCCCCGGCACATCCACACCCCCCACACGGCTACTGACCCCCGGCACATCCCCCACCTGCCGCAGCGCCCACGGCACATCGAGTCCCCCGGCTGCCTCCCTCTCCCAGTGGGGTTCAGGCCACCTTCTCTGGGTCCTTTACTCCGACCAGGAGCGACGCCTGCCCCGCCGGGGAGGGAGATGAGCCCGGCGCCCCGCGGAGGCAGCGGCCCCGGCGGGTTGGGTACCTGAGGTTCATGTCTCCGTTGACCAGCAGGGACATGATGTTGGAGAGGTTCCCCCCAGGGCAGCAGCCGCACAGTAGCACGGCCACCGCTGCCACCTCGTCCAGGGCGAAGAGCAGCGCCAGCAGGAAGGCCAGCAGGGGCATGAGCACGAACTGGCAGAGCAGCGCCAGCAGCACCCCCACCGGCCGCCGCAGCTGCCCCCCGAGCTGGCTCAGCTCCACGGTGCAGCCCAAGCCCAGCATGGTGATGCACAGCGCCAGCCCCACGAACACGCTCAAACCCTGGTTCAGAGGGGTGTCCCAGAACTGGGGGCTGCCCCCCGGCCCCGTGCCTGCCTGCGGCACCCGGCTGGAGGGGCTGGGGCTGCCGCTGCTGCTGTTCTCGGGCTCCGGGGAGAGCGAAGCGAAGGGGGCAAGAGTCCCGTTCTCCACCCAGGAGCTGTCCATGGCTGTGCGCGCCTGGCAGTCAGCGGCTGAGCATCTAGTCAGAAACTGCCAGGTCCCTATCGCCTGCCCAAGCACTGGAGGAGCCGGGAGGCCCCACAAGGTGGGGACTGATAGGCAGTGAAGCGGCTGAGGAGACTGTCAGTCAGGCACCGGGCTGAAGCACTGGCACATTTTAGCCCTCCTCAGACCTTCCTCCCCACCCCCTAGACACCTCCACTTACAGCCAAGCACAACAGCCCTCATTCACACACATTGAATTAATCTGCCCTACACAATATAGCACCTACAGTTAGACACACTGCATCTAGTATACTCACACTACATTAGATTTCCTCTGTCTCTTACACAAGAAGGTTTGCTTTTTTGTATTCAGTGTGTCTTGTGTCTGCTTTATATAGGGTGCATTCAGTCACACACTTAACCCACAGGCATAGACAGACATCCTGTTAAGAAGCTACTCCAGGCAGGGTCCATGTCTTCCTTTGTGTCTGTTATGGTGCCAAGCTCGCTGTCAGCAGTCAACCAATAATAAAAAATGTTTTATTGCAGGTCTAGTGGAAAAACAAACACAAACCCCTTGCTACTGTTATTTCGTCTGGTAGTCTCTTGTGAAAGACTTGAAAAGAGAAGCAAGTGGTATTCACTGGGTCACCTTTGTCTGCTATTTCCCCCCCCCAAAGAAGTCTAACAAATATTTTCAACTGATAAAGGCTTGACAGGGGATTTTTGGAGGGATGGACTATGAGCAGACACATTTCAGTTTCACTCCACGCATGCTCATGACAAAAACAACAAAAATCTACTATTAAATATTAATATTATTTTCTGATTTTTGGTGCTTAATCTCACTCAGCATCCTAAAGCAAAATGAGCTAATCATCACAATGTTGTCCTAAGTGAGCAATGTCAGCTTTACCATTGATACATTCAAGGGAGGTTCAAGGTCATTCCCACTAATGGAAAGAATGTACTTGAGTAAAAGCTGTGGCATGGGTGAGGAATGATGAAAAGCTCTTTAGCCAGGTCAAATTAGAGCCACTTTCTGCTGATGATGGGCTTCAATAATGAGCAAAGAACCAACTATGTTTAACCAAGAAACTATGTGATTTAATTAATGGCAATAAATTACACAGTTTTCTGCTGCTGCATGGATCTAGAATAGGTGCTCACTCCCACTCTTGCTTTCCAAACTGGAGCCTCACAATGTAATTTTCAGAATAACCCTGGAATCTATAGAGTAGAGATGAATACTATACAGATTTTATGACATTATTCTTGATTTGCCTGGAGGAGAGATCCTTGCTAGACACTCAAAAAACTCTGTTAGTAAAAGCAGTTTATATGACATTGGAAATCAGTTTGTATGCTATGCAGGTGACAGCACACCAGCCAGAAGGGGACAGGGGCCTATCCTGTCTATTCCATTTAAGTGGATGAAGGTTTCTAAATGTAGTGGGTGACATTCTGGGCCCATTGAAGTCAATGGGAGTTTTGGCATTGATCTCAATGGGTATGTCTACAATGTAATAGAAGAACCATGGCACGGCCGTAGCTGGCCCGGGTCAGCTGGTTCAGGACAGTTGCAAGTCTTTAATTCCTGTGTACACATACCCAATGGGGCCAGGATTTCATCGGTATGTGAGGATCTCTCTTACGCATCACTCAAGCAACATATACAGGAAAAATCTAATTTTCCAGAGTTGTTCTAATTTACTGGCGTCATTTGGGTTTTAAAATTGTGTTAAAAATTGCCACCTTTCCCATATCTTATTTTTTAATATTTATTCATTATTTTATGTTGTCTGTTTCTTTAAAAAACTGAATGCCATATTAAAAGACAAGTAGGACTTGAGAGACAAGGTCATGCAGGAAAGGAGAGAAGAGGAGCCTCTGAGGGTGGTCTGGGTGGTGATGGTTCATGTTTTGTCCACTGCCACTCAGAGTGCCTCAGGGATAAGGATTCTTCTGTTACATAAAAGGTTTGGACATGCCACTGTCCATGCTTCATGTTGTGGTTCTCTGGTGGGACCAGCTGCCTCAGAGATTGGCCTATCACATGAGGTGCCCTCTCCTTTGTTGCATTTTGTTTTTAAATTTAGTGCACTACTGTGCTGTGCACTATGGGGTGTCTCAGATCACACCTCATAATGCATAATGTGGTGGGGCACAAAATTCCAACACAAGAGTGGATAGAGGGCAGCTAGAGCCAGGCCCCAAGCTACTTAAATCCCCACTTCCTGTGCTATCTGGTCCTACACTTCTCCAGCAATAGTCTTCACCTCCACCCACCCCAAGTTTGTGCATCTTAAATTCTCTTGGGCCCTGGTCCTCTTTCCACCTGGGATATAGTTCCACAGCTAGTTGGAATCTGTCCCCAGTCTGTCATTGAATGAGTCTTCCAGGACATCAAAGTCCTGGGGCCTCCTGTGAAATTTCCTGTCTGGCAGTCCAAAACTGTTAAAGGAGCACCTCCACAAAAATTGAAAACCCAAAGTAAAATGGGAGGCCAATTGAGCCTTAGGGCAGGTCTACACTAACCCACCAATTTGAACTAAGGTACGCAACTTCAGCTACGTGAATAACGTAGCTGAAGTTCGAAGTACCTTAGTTCGAACTTACCTCGGTCCAGATGCGGCAGGCAGGCTCCCCCGTCGACTTCGCGGTACTCCTCTCGCCGAGCTGGAGTACCGCAGTCGACGGCGAGCACTTCCGGGTTCGACTTATCTCGTCCAGACAAGACGCGATAAGTCGAACTCAGAAGTTCGATTTGCTTGCCGCCGAACTACCGGGTAGTGTAGACCTACCCTTACATTCCAACATTTCAGATTGCACTACTTGTCTCAGTGGAGACGTTCACTGCTTTTCTGCTCTTAAAGAAGTACACGGCTAGGCCAACAACCAACCCCTAATATTCCAGTAGACACTACTAGTGACTCAATAGAAACAATAAAGTACCATCCATTTGTTAAATCCATAATTACCAAATTATGGGATAAATGTAAAAGTTTTTCGGGTTTTGTATACCACCAGGGTTTAGTGACAAAGTAATGTATACAGTGTAGTAACTTGGCCATACAGTAATACCATTGTGAATGGTTTTATTCTATTTTCTTTTCCTGGGCATTTAGTTGAGGATAGCATAGGGAGAGAGGATGGGTCATATCATATGTGTTAAATAAACAGCTACAACCCAGTCCAGACAGTGATTTAATTTGTTGGTAAAACAAGGCAATATATGCTTTTAGATGGGACAATACTGAAAAGCCTTGTTTTTCAAAGGTTGGCCTTGAGAGCCATCAGAATTGTTGGAAACTAAATAATTTGCAAATCTACTTGTACTGAAAAATATTTAGTGTGTTTAGGTTGCTCACAAATTTAGTATATACTGTGTCTTTCTCATTTTTACCCTTCACATTCTATCTATATACTCACACCACATTCCTTCCTCACTTATTATAACTCTATTTTTTTAGTAACCCCATTATACAGTTTCTCTTCTGGCACCTATGAGCAGAATATAAGTTACACAAAGAGCAAAGGCAGGCTGGTTATCAAGTAGGCAGTGAAGAGAGCAGAAGAGAACTTCCCTTCTTATCTATGAACATGACTCCTAAAACCAGGCGTGTTCATAGAAAGATATTTTTGCATCATGATCTTTACAATTAATTATAGTGCAACCCACTTACAGTGAACTTGGGATATAATGACAACTCTGTTAACATTGAAGAAGAAGGAAAATCTCAAATTGTTTCAGTGCCTTACATTGTGTTGATTCCAGTTCCAGTTACTGAGAACTTCAGCTTATGGAAAAAACATGATCTAGCAGTAAGAGGGTTCTGGTGTATTGTAACAAATAAACAGAAGATATTTCTTAAAATTTATACCAGCTACTTTAAGAACTAAGATCCAAATTTAATTCTGGTTTAAACAGGAGCCATACCATTGACTTTGATGTAGACAAACCGAGTTACTTAGGCCAGATCTGAATTTAACTTGTGTTTTGTTAATTCCCTATGCAGTCAGCATTGGCACCATTTGTAGCAATTGAAAAGTATTCTTATACACCTCTACCTCAATATAACGCTGTCCTCGGGAGCCAAAAAATCTTACCGCGTTATAGGTGAAACCGCATTATATCGAACTTGCTTTGGTCCACCGGAGTGTGCAGCCCCGCCCCTCCCCAGAGCACTGCTTTACCGCATTATATCTGAATTCGTGTTATATCGGGTCACGTTATATCGAGGTAGAGGTGTATCTAGAAGGTACAGTAAGGCCTATCCAGACTTTGTACTTTCTGTGTGGCATTGCCTCTTTAAATTGCTTCAGGGTTTCATATCACAACAACTGTATTAGTATGTAAGCTAGATACACGAATTATCCATCTTCTTTCAGGGGAGAAGATTACACTGACTGACCTCTTTTACAGGGAGTGACAAATTGGCCATTGGACCCTAAAAAACATTGGTACATGTTCTCTAAATGGATATGTGGTTTTTAAACTAATACTTATAAACTGGAAAAAATCCTATTTGAAAATTGTGGGGCAAAATGATGCCCTGGAAATACTATTTTGTAAATTCAGTGCTGTAAAGTAGGTGCAGTTTTTTATAAGTGGTACTGACCATGGGCAGCTAGTTAACTGGCCATTGTGGGAGGCTAGCCCTGGCCCCTCCCCTTCTGCCCGAAGCCCTCTCCTCCCCCTCCACTTCTGCCCCCATCCCCCGCAGGAGCCCAGAGCACTCCCTCCTGTGGCCCCAGACCTGCCCTGGGCCGCCCGAGCGCCGGCAGCCCCAGAGCACCAGGCAGGCAGTGCAGTTCCAGTGCCTGAGACCTCACCCCCTGAGGACCACCCCCAGTCCTGGAGAGTCGAGTGGCGTGGTTCCAGCGCCCCAGGCGGCAGCCAGCCTGGGCCACAGAAGAACTGCAGGAGGAGGTCTGGGGGTGGAGCATGGACAGGGCTGTGCCAGGCTGTTTGGGGAAGCATAGCCTCCCCCGGCCTATGATACCTGCCAGCCATGGTACTGACTGCATTTTTCTTCAGTGGGGTTTGAATTCCATAGCAGAATGTAAATGACATAAATCCACTTTATAACACCATCCATGGTATTGAAATTTTTCAGGCATAGGGAAGTGTGTGTCTTTTCTTAATGTAACTTAAAACAAAAATACAGAGACTTGATATCCGAGAAAGGAGAGCCTTTTAATGAAGGTTGAGTATACCACCAGAAACACGCTAAACAACGTTTGCCAGTTACTCAGATGTTAGCATATTGTATTAACAAGTGAGAGATCTGGGTGGAAGGCTCTTTGGGTCACTTGATTCTCACACTGAACACTGAAAGCATCTTATGTGTTCTAAGAACAACACAAAATTTTGGTTGTTGCGCATATGCCACTAGGTTTCCACTTTACATTTAAATATGGACATTCTTGGAAATTGGGTTTTACCCCTGAGTTTTTGGACTGAACTTTTGTTCAACACCTATCACATGGTTGTGGCAGGACTTGGTTATGGTGGCCATTAGTGAGGTGTACACAGGAGAGTGTTGGCAAGAGGGGTTCTTAGGGTTTCTTATAGCATACATCACCATTGTATCTAAACACTTAGTTACTATGATGACAAGAACTATAGAAAACCCTAAGACAGATAGGTGGAGAGGGAATGAGAAAGCAAAGGATGCCCACTTTCCCTTCACCACCTTTCTGCCATTTCAACTTGAAAACTAGGACATATTAAAGAGCATGTGGGTGAGAGAAAACTGTACTTTCCCCACTCTCGTCCCTTTTCTGTTTCCTCCCACTATCTAACCTCTTTATTGTATTTTCTGCTGGAATCTGCAGGTGGTGGGGAAACTGAGCTGCTATAGGTGGTCAGCATTGACCACTCAGTAATTCTCTGACTCCATGTGGATCTGATGCTACATGCCAGAGTGAGCTGATTTATAGTCTCATGCTGGAGGTTGGGAGAGGAGGAGAAGGTCTTGACAGGTGACAGGCCTGTGGGGGATGATCCTTGAGAGACATCTGCATTCTGTTAGCTTGTTGTCACTTTTACCTGTTCTGCTGGTGATGACTTCTTCAGGAGGTGGTGTTCTTTACAAACACTGGGACAAAACGCGGTTGTCAGACTGACATCACCAAGGGCCACGAAAACAGTCATTTTCAGCCACACATCTTTAGATATTTTAGATCTTAATTTCTATTTAGTTCTAAATAGAAATAAAATCCAAATTCAAGACATTGTAAGAAATAGAATTGGCAATCTTGCACCCTGAAAAACTATTTTTCATTCTATCCAAAAACTTTGGTAGGACTCTTAAATAAACATAGTCCATAAGCAGGCATCACACTCATTAAAGATCCTGTATGGGAAACATGATCTTATACACTTAAACTGGGTTTCTGCTAATTGCCCTTATCAACCAATAAACCCTCTTTTGTATGTAAACATCTCTTGTTCGGTTACTTTGTTTTGTTGGGACATATGCTATTCTCTGCTATGTGGAGAGTACCAAAATGCACCAAAATTGGGGGTTGGGCTATGATCGTTTAAGGGACCTAGCCCAGGGGTGGGGAGGGAGATGAGCCATAGAACTACTGTTCCCTAAGACATGTTTCCCTGTCATCTGGGCAGAATTCTGTTTGCTGTGGAAACTTGTCCACATGATGCTGGTTGCCAGACTAGCAGTACAATCCCATACACAACTGCAAGCCACATCTGAGGTAGAGTTTTGCTGTATCCAGAAAGTGAGCTGTTCTGCCATAGGAAAGAGGAAGCCCAGTGTGCTATGCAGAGGCCCGGCCTCCTGTAGATGTACTGAAATCTACATTGTTAGGGGAATAAACCCTGTCCCCCAAAAATGTATTGGGACAAAACTCGATGAGTAGAAAGCTACACTTTCCAGTCCCCTACATGGTAGAACCTGTGTAGAGGTAGCATGTGTCCCATTATTATTTGTGGCTTTAGCCTAGATTATCTTTGTGAGTATGAGATTACTCTTCTGGTTTACAGGAAAGCGGAATACAGTGTAGCAGAGCACATGTGTTGCTGAAAGAAAACTGTTTGGGGCATTCTTTCATGATTGCCTCTGTAGCTGGTGGTGCTTTCCTTTCATGAATTATAAATCTATTTGATTCATGCCCCTCTCTCACAGACAGCAGTGTGAGAAGTGACTTTACTTTGCATTGCCATCTAGCCCAAATTGATGATGAAATGGTGAACACAAAGTGTTAGTTGTTATCAATTTGTCACTTTACAACTTGTGCATCAGACTCAAGCAGCTAGAGTTTTAATTAGTTAATTTTGCATGTAACGGAGCGTATTTTGACTCTTAGGTACTTACACAGGGTTAGCAATACTGAAGTCAAAGGGCTTGTCTACACTAAGCAGCTTTTAGCAACAAGGCTGTGTCAACACAGCCTTGCTGCTAAAAGTCAGCATGTGTGAACACTGTGAGCTGACAAAGCCGACAAACACTGTGAGCCGGCAAAAGTGACGACAAAATACTTTCAGCCCGCAAGCAGCAGTAGCTTTGTCAGCAGGAGAGCGCTCCTGCCAACAAAGCCGCGTTCACACTGCCACTTGCATCGGCAAAACTTTTGTCTTTTGTGAGGGGGCTTTTTTAAGTACCTGTGAAAGGCAAAAGGTTTGTCAACAACATCGCAGTATAGACAAGCCCAAATAAGTTAATCTGGATTTACACTGACATAATTAAAATCCAAATCTAGCCCAGAATAAGCAAGAATGAGAATCTGTATTTGAGACAGGATGAAGTACTAAAACCTGGAGCAGTGCCATTAGATAGCACCAATTATTCCTAAAATAGCCTTCTATTGCTCACATAAAGCAGGTGCTGCTCAAATACATAGGAAGACATGGCCCCTGCCCCAAAGAGTGTACACTCTAAAAGGCAAAAACAGACAGATAGTTGTGGAAAGAGATACAACAGAGAAGCAAAGTGATCAGGTGATAAGGGACACACTCTTGGTTAGTTCCATGCCTTTTCTCATTAAATAACCTATCCCCAACTGTCCAGCCAGTTCTGTAGCAGACTGGCTACATCTAAATTATTCTCTCCCCCTAAACTTCTGCTCTTGCCCTTCTCCATTACCACTGGCAACTCCATAGTTCTCTGAGCCCAAAGGTTTCCAACCTATGTGTAACTTTTTTACTCCTCTTTTTTCTCCCCTCATATTGACTCTGCAGTTCAATCCTGCTGGCTCTTCCTATATAAATCTCCAAAATCTGCCTGTTTTTCTTATCCCACCACCAATACCCTAATCCACAGACCTAATTGCACATACAACCGCTGGAAGGGGAAAGCAGGACACCAGTACACCTATCCCAACATTTTACTGTTAACATTTCCACAACACAGCTTCAAAATATGCATTCTTGCTACTTGCAGCCCTTTTTTTAAATAGTTGCCCTGCTGCCTAATTGTCTCCAGAACTGCATCCTTCTCCTTTCTGGAGTCCCATCTCTCCCCTCTTCAATTCATCCAAGATGCTGCTGCTACAGAAATCATCTGCTTAGCTTGTTGTTCCAATCAACCCTAGCTCATCCTCAAATCCCTTTGTTGGCTTCCCCTTGCCTCCATCCTCAAACTCAAGCTCCTTGTCCTCTCTTTCAAACTCACATAATCTGGCTTTCCCAAAACTCCTTCTCCCCTTCCCTTCCCTCTTTCACCATGTCCCGGTGGCAAGACTAACCATCCCTTCATATTCTTCCCCCTCTTGCCTCTCCCAGGCTCACTTCAACATCATCTCTTTTCCTGGCACCCTCATCTCTTACCCAACCCACCATGCCTCTATCCTCTTCTCCTTCAAGTTCCTCTTGCAAACTGCACCTCTTCCAACAGACCTATCTGACTCTGGTCTGTCCTTATTTCCCCCTACAGAGAAATGTCCTGACATTCATAAGCTTTAGATGCAATTTAATTAAAAAGGTTGTGGGAGAAGGGGAAAACTTAAGACACAACTTGTATAACTAAAAAGGTGTTCTAACTTCTCTGCTTAGCCACATTGTCCCTTCCTTTGTTTGTACATTGTCTATTTAGACTGTAAACTCTTTAGGGCAGGGATCTTGCTGTCCTACCTTGCTATAAAGCACCTAGTATTCTGCTGGCACTATACAAGTAATAAACAGTAGAAATAATAATGAATGCACATCCACTGCTCAGTATTTTTCTTTATGATGAAGACCATTAATCAACAAATGAGAACACTGTGATCCAAGTGCCAATGTTCCAACATGTTATAATTTAGCCTCAAATGCTTAGAACTGCATAATCCTTCCAAGTCCATAGCCAAATTCCCATTGAATTAATTGGGAGCAGCATTGAGCCTGTAGGATTTTTATGCCTTATGTTTCCACAACTTTAAAAAAATGAAATGAAGGGGTATGTCAGTAATCAGCACAGGATGAAAAAGCCTCTGCTCCATGAAGTGAATCTATCTGGTTTCAGGGTGGCATATAGAATACTCCTACACTTTAGTTGCCAGATGGCAAATGTTGAGACAGTTGTACCTTTAGCATTGTATTAACAGTTATTAGTAATATGTGCGCAAAGGATACATCAAGAATATTTTTCAGAAATTAAGAAGTGGCTTGGGGGAGTTAGCATTTCATATTGCCCTTTAAAAGACATCTCAGATGTTTGATGCTAGAGCTGTTTAAATCAACTTTAATAGAAATAACATCAGCTTTAAAATTATCTTCTTTGATAGCTTTTGATCTAATCCATAATTTAGAACTGAGTTATCAAATGGATAAGGATGAAAATTCTTCATAAAATATATGAGGTAATGAGCAATGCCTCTGTCAGTCCAGGAGAACCAAAAAATAGTGGTACATTCAGTCAGTCTCATCTCTCTTCACATCACTGCCTGCTTCTGAAGAAATAAACTCAGTTTTAAAAGTCAATCTGTTATCCAATACAATATAAATATTTGGCATAATTCTCTTTATAATGAGTGTTACATGTAAATGAAAGAGAGACTTGACTGAGGCAACCTTTTTTCCAATAAACAACACCACTGTCTCTTTAGGAGAGGTATCAGTCCAAAGTATGCAGTAAGGTGGAAGGGTTCACTCCTTCATTCCATCACCATACTAAACGTCTGTTGAAATTGAGGAGACATTTGGGTACATCAGGAATCAAGGATGGGCCCAGAAAAGGAAATGGCATGTGATAATAGAGAAGATTGGGAAATTGAAACTCTTGCCTTTGAAAAGGAGGAAAATTTTTGAGAGACAGAAGTGTATGTGTGTGATGGGGGAAAGGTTGCTGTTTCTCTGAAGAACTGTTGTAAATACATAAGGCAGTCCAGCAATAAAAGAAGAAAAAGAATGGAAAATAAGTGAAAGGACCCGAGGAACAATATTTCTTTCTAAGGTATTAATTGTACCCCATAGGTAGAAGGGAAGCATCCATCTATCTAAATACAAGTAAATGAATGAGCTGAAAGGGCCTAAACTGAAATTAATGACAGTTTAGAGGATAGACACATTCATGGATGTTGTAAGCCTTTAGGAAACCATTTCAAATTACATTGAAGTAAATCAAGCTTTAATATATACCAGGTACTGGGTACTAGCTCTGACTAAATCCCATTTATATAGCTATAAGATGATAGTAAACCAAATTAATGTGTTAACTGCAATACATTATGGATTGACAGTACAGAAAACTCAGTGATAAATATGGACAGGTCATGGTCCTTGAGAAGTTCTTTTGTCTCATACTGGCTTACTTTCATACCTTTAAAATCTGTGTTTATTGTACTGCCAGAAAAGTGCCAAATCAGAGTAAATGAGGCAAAGGTTATTTTGTTCAGTGGCCCAGCTTAAATTTAAAAGATGTAGAAGTGGATTTAGTAGTAGCTATAGCTGCATCTGTTTCATCATACGGTATAATAATTTAAACCAGGAAATGAAAGAAACCCCCTAGAGAAAGTAACACCAGACCCTTCAACCAGACGCTTTTTCTGCATTAAAGGAGATGATTGCTAATGGTGTTCCCTCATCAGAAAAATAAGTAAATATAACATGTGTCTGTGAAGCCAATCTATATTTTATAGAGCCTCATTAATTAGGCTATTTAAAATATATTTTGTTGTTATTTACTTGTATTTTGATAACATCTAGGAGTCCCAGTCATGGTCCAGGACCACATTGTGTAGGTGCTGTACAGACATAGTACAAAAATATAGTCCCTGCCCCAATGATTTTAAAATCTAATTAAAAATCAGATAACATCAAATCAATTAATGAATAAACAAAATTAAAAAAACCCCTTCAAAATAGTCATGTCAGTACGTATTGTAAATGTTTCGTTAGGAAAAAAGTTTTCAAAAAAAACTAGGGAAGGTGAGAACAAGTAAATATGGAACTTGAACATCTTAAATAGATATATAGTTAATGTTTTAAATGGCATCCTCTTAATGATATAGTCTTAATAGACACTCATATGTTTTATATAGACCTATCAAAATGTGACAAACCAGGATATTTCAAATTACCTAAACAATCCTCTTGATTTTGAATCTAAGATCAGAAAAGCTTTCCCATCACCAGAGTCAAGGAGAACATATTGAGTTTGTATACCCTTAATTTCTGCTTCAGTCCTTAACTAGAGGATTGAAGCAGAAATACCCATTCTTCTTCAAGTGATGGTCTCTAGGTGTATTCCACATGTGAGTACACATGTGCATCATGCACCTGAGCCCAGAACTATTTCACAAGCAGTGTCCATTGGCCCACACGTGTACTGTTGCTCTCCTTGTGCTCTGAACTGGGGGGTATAAAGGGTGGTGTGGGCCGACGCCTCTCCAGTTCCTTCGTACTGCCACATAGTCTGAATCAGAATCTTCAGTGTTCTCAGCTCCTTTGTACTGCATTATTGCTGTAAATATATAGTATGTGTTAGTTTTTAATATTTTACAGTATAGTCTATCATAGTATAGTTAGATAGTGTTTTCCCCCTTTTCTTCTCCATCCAGGGAAATTCCCCCCCCCCCCCAAAGAAGTCTGGGATTATGCCCATGGGCCTAGGTTCAGAAACTATGTGTCCTGCCCTTGCTCTTTTTCTGTGAGTAACAAATGTCAATGCTGCCTTTACTACCTGCATGAGGCTCACATGTCTGCCAAGTAGAGCATCTGCTGCTCCTTTCCCCCCAGAACTCGTGAGGGTTGGGAACTGAGACTTAGAAAATATCTGACGGAGAAGGCAATGAGACCCCAGTCAGATCTGGGCCAGGGACCTCATGTACACCACTCTCAGCAAGCAGGTAGTGCCCCTCCAAGCACGAGCTCAGAAACAGAAGCTAAGACTGCTAAGTCTAAGGAGAGGGCTTCCCATAAGAGTAAGGGACACTCTCATAGATATAAGGACAGTTCCATCAAAAACTGCCCAAAAGAGAAAGACTCCCTTCCTGCCCCCATCAAAGTCAGGAGAGCCTGCAGACATGGGCACTGAGAACTTAGGAATCGAATAAATCTTCTCAGCAGGAGAAGATGACATGTAAGGGTATAGGTCTGATGGTTCTGACATTGGTTCTGATGATTTTCTTCTTCTTTGTATGGCTGATGTAAATGTAGAGCAACAACTATAATTTTACATTCAGATGGTTATGCCAGATAATCGTGTCTGGAGTAGCAGAGAGTATTGCTGTGATGCCTCCTTCGTATTTGTGAATCAGGCATTGAGCTGTTATATGTTTCGTGGTTTGTCTTGTGAGGAAAGGAATCCCCACCCGAACTTTCTCCAGTTTTGTCCTCCAGATGAGAGAGTCCAAAACCTTAGCCAGAGTTGTCAACCTGTAGTTGATGTTGCTCTGCTCTGGTGAGTAGATGGAGGGAAGCCAGGCTTGTAGGCAACAAAGATGAAGCCTGGTGAACAGCGTCATGAGTGTCCCTTAATATATCTGAGAATATAAGACTGTTCCTATTATTAAACAAAACATTTCCATTCCTTTTGGATGTAGAAGTGGAGGAATGCTACTTAGGAGTAGGGAGGCGATATGACCACTGTACATGGTATTAATAAGTCCATGACTGGAACACTGTGTCCAGTTCTGGTTCCTACACTTTAAAGAAGAATGTTGACAAACTGGTAATAGTTCATAAAAAATCTGTCAGAATGGTCTGAGGTCTGGAAAAGCTGCCTTACAGAGTGAGAATAAAGATGATCAATCTGTTTGGTTTATTCAAGACAAGGTTAAGAAGAGACTTGGTCATGGTCTATAAGTACCTAAATGGGGAGAAGATTTCTAGTGGTAGGGGGCTTTTTAATCTAGCAGTGAAAGGCATAATGAAATCCAATGGGTGGAAGCTGAAACTAGACAAATTCAGACTAGAAATAAGGCGCATAAGGGTAATTAACCATTGGAACAACTTTCCAAGGGATGTGGTGGATTCTCCATTACTGAAGTCTTCAAATTGAGATTGGATGTCATTCTAAAAGATATGTTCTAGCTCAGCCAGAAGTTTTTGGACTTGATGCAGGAATTACTGGGTGAAATCCAGTGGCCTGTATTAAGTAGGAGATCAGACTAGATCAGGGGCGGGCAAACTTTTTGGCCTGAGGGTTTCCGAAATTGTATGGAGGGCCGGTATGGGGAGGCTGTGCTTCCCCAAACAGCCAGGCGTGGCCCGACCCTCCCTGCTTCTCCCCGCTGACGGCCCTCACGGGACTCCTGCCCTACCCAACCCCGGCCCCCTGACCAGCCCCGGAACTCCCCTGCCCTCTATCCAACCCCCCCTGCTCCCTGCCCCCTTACCGCACTGCCTGGAGCACCGATGGCTGGCGGCACTACAGCCATGCCGCCCAGAGCACTAGACAGGCAGCCGTGCCGCCAGGCTGGAGCCAGCCATGCACTGCGCAGCACAGAGCACAGATCAGGCTGGGCTCTGCAGCTGCGTTGCCCCAGGAGCTCACAGCCCTGCCTCCCAGAGCATTGCGTCTGCGGCACAGTGAGCTGAGGCTGCAGGAGAGGGGGCACAGCAGGGGAGGGGCAGGGGGCAAGCCTTCCAGGCCAGGAGTTCAGGGGCCGGGCAAGAGGGTCCAGTGGACCAGATGTGGCCCGCGGGCCGTAGTTTGCTCACCTCTGGACTAGATGATCATAGTACTCTCTTCTGGTCTTAAAATCTGTGAATCATGCAGCATCATGTGCATCACACATTCCCAGTTGAAGAGTGATGTGACTAGAACAATCAGTGACAGAGAAAGACTCTAAAGCCTTGATCCTGTAAAGAGGTCCACATGGATGGATCCCTGACCCTGCAAGAACCTTCACCGAAGTCAATGGGGGTTACACACTCCTGTGGAATTTATTGCAGGATCTAATGTATCTATTTTAGATATTACCAATTCACTAGATATTTTAAACATTTTGGATTTGTGACAGGGAAGATTAAAATCTTTCAGGGTTTAATAACAGAATAACAGAATCAACTATTTGTCCTCTTCGGATATTGAAAAAGTACCCCATATATGGATGTTTGATGCATGTGATAGGATATGCCAACCTTCAACTCTGGTTCAGCACAGGAATTATTTAAATATCTGGCTTGTAGATAAGTACTGCAGTCAGTTCTCCCCTGCAGTGTCTGCTATGACTATCAAGCCTGAAGGGGGGATACTACAGCTGTAAGAAATAAGCAAGTATGAAAAAAGAGATAAAAGGCTACAAAGGGTAGACTGTACTAGGATAGGGAGTGTCACTCTGTTTTAAGCCTGGAAAGAACTGGATGCCTTCGGTCTGAGGCTTGGTCTAAACTTGTATATCTGCATTGCTCAGGTAGGGTTGCCAGCATTGTCCTGAGTCTCCAGGAATTAGAGATTAATCTTTAATTAAATATTATGTTCTATGATGAAACCTCCAGAAATGAGAATTGGCAACCCTACACTCAAGTGTGAAAAATCCACACCCCTGAGCAACATAGTTATACCGACCCCCTGCCCCTTGTAAACAGCGCTAAGTTGGCTAAAGAGCTTCTCCCTCCGACGTAGCTACCACTTCTCATGGAGGTGGAGTTATTAAGCCAAGAGAGCTCTCTCTCAACAGTTTAGAGTAGGGATCGGCAACCTTTGGCACGCGGCTCACCAGGGTAAGTGAACCGGATAAGCCATGGCCAGCACATCATTCGGCCCGCGCTTCTTCCTGCAGCCCCCACTGGCCTGGAGCAGCGAACTGTGGCCAGTGGGAGCCGCGATCGGCCGAACCTGCAGACGCAGCAGGTAAACAAACCGGCATGGCCAGCCAGGGTGCTTACCCTGGCAAGCCGCATACCAAAGATTGTCGATCCCTGGTTTAGAGCATCGAGGCAGCTGTGCCAATGTAAAGTAGTAGTGTAGAGCTGCCCATAGAACACTAGTGTGCCTGGAAGAAAGAAGGAGGAGTAGGACTAGCCCATCAAGGGGAAGACAGAACTATAACTTGGTCATAAGATTTCATCTAAGATATAATTCAATAATTTGGATCTGAGCTCTGAATACTTGATGGGCTGGGTATTGGATATACCCTAGAAAATGTCTGGAATTATTCATTTATAGATGCTTTAAGATATAGGAAATGAGACTCAATTTGCCAACTCTTGTGATTTTTATCACAAGTCTTGCAATATTTGGTGTTTTTCATAAAGCCCTATCTTAAGGAATCTTGTGATGATATGGGAATCTCAGATTTCATTTAAAAACACAGGTAAGTTTCTAGCCCGTAAAGTTGTGGAGAAAAGCTTGAAAACATGGCCCAAGTGCATTTAAAGGCTCAAAAAACAAAAGAGAAAAATAACTCAATGTTTTTATTTTTTAAAAATCTCATGGATTTTAAAGACAGTTACGTGAATTTGGGAGGCATGGCTTATGTTTGTTGAACTCTGGGCGCTGACAATAATGAAGGCCACTGGCATGAGCAATAGCAGCATTTTACTGAAAATGTCCAGTTCAGAGATCTGTGAACAGACAATTTAACAGCTTAGATATTGTCCAAGTGGTGTGAACTGAGCCTGCATTTTATTAACTTTAATTTTGCTGGCATTTTCCGGCTGCAAATGTGTACTTGGAGGACAGAACCATCTGAGGATTGCAGAAGTATATTTAACATTGATAGTGCAACTGAGTCAAATCCATGAAATCCTAATAGTTTGGGAATAAACATTAATTTTTGTGAAGAGTTTTTAAACTAGTAGTTAGCAAGAAACTTTGTACTTGATTTTATTAGTTAACTAAACAAAAAGTGTAGTGAGAGATCATGCCCTATATTGTTAGTGGAGGTCACATGTGGCGGGAGGAGTAAAAAAACAACCCATATTTCAGAATGAAAGAATTCAGAAAAAGAGGGATCAGAATAAAGATATATGAAGCTGCCACCTTTTAGGAACTTTTCAGTGTCTCCTAGACAAAGAGATTGTTACCTTTGCCCAGTATGAGATAATAGTAGATAAGAGGTCAAAGCATCAGGGACATTATTATTAACTTTATTTTATCCAAAAAGATTATCTGTATTCTTGAGTGTGAAATATGGGCAAGGCAGAACTGTGAATAATCTCTATCAACAGAGTGAAGTCTTTGCCAAGTGTCAACAAACTCAAGGTCTTTAAAAGAATCTGATTCATGTTGCAAGGATTTACTATGTAGTGAATAGTTTCCATTATCTAATAGAGGTTCAGGCTTGCTCCCACTAAAGTCAGTGGCAAAACTTGCATTGACTTCTAAGGGAACAGATTAGGGTCCCTCTCTCCCTACCCCCCCCCCCCCGTGTGTGTGGTCGTGGTGGGGAGGGGAGAGTTGCAGGAATTTAGATAACGAACTCCCCAGCTAGGGAACTAAATACTTAGACATCATGGTGAAGAGTGTAATATACGTTTCCACTGAAACATTGTTATTTTGCTATGCCTCATAAAACAATGCCTACATTAAAATTAGTCTATTGATAGTTTCTGTAAGTAAGAAAAGTCTTACTTCTTCATCTTAAATGCTCTACTTAAGTAGGACTCATACTTTTTTATGGAGATTTAAGGCATTTGTTCCCACCTAGAATTTCAGCACTATTTTGGTGCTTCTCCTGGCTCAAAAAGCAAGAGACGGAGACCAGATCTGGGAATTGACTCTAGGGCTGTTGTGTAGTAGAGGAAACACAACTCTCAGGACTGGCCCGGTTTTTGTGACTAAGGGATCCCAATGATAGTGTCATTGACCTAAAGAATGACTTTTAGGGGTGGCCACTTATGTCCACATAGGGCCAAATAAAGTTGGTCTTGTGGTTAAGGTTTTGGGCTAGAACTCTGGATATCTGGGTTCAGTATATAGCTCTGCCACAGGCTTTGTGTGTGACTGTGGGCAAGTCAGCTAATCTGTGACTCAGCTTTAAAATGGAGATGATAATAATTATCTCTCTCATTCTATGTCTAATTGGCTTGTAAGCTGTTTGGGGCTTGTAAGCTGTTTGTCTCTTATTGGGTGTTTGTGTAGCACCTAGTACATTGGGGTCCCAATCTTGATTTTTTTTTTTTTTTTGGCACCACTATAATACAAATCATAATGAGGTTTCCTAGGGAGAAGAAGCCTCTGCATTTCTATTGGAGCCCTCAAGGATCTTCCATTTTGCCTGTCCTCATGGCCTCCTGTTACATACATCTTTCTTAATCCCCCAGTTTGAAGAGGATTGGCCAGGGTTCCCTTTGGAGTACTTCATTTCTATCATGGGATTGCTGTGGAGTGACACAAGGTAGTTACATGACAGTGCACATCACTAACTAAGCCTCTCCAGACCAATTTAATGTATCTTCTTATTTAAGAGCAATTTGTTCTTAGGCCCAAATCCTTCCCTGGGTGAAAAGCTCGTGAGGCCAAGCTGTGCCTTCAAGGGGAACAGTCCCCTCAAGCTGGAGAGCAGGAATAGTGTCCCTCTGCAGCTGTTGCTCCAGCCTCAGAGCTGAAGCAATTTCTGTACTACTTGTGCTCCCACCCTACACACACACAACTGACAGAGCTCACCTAGTGGCTCACTCTCAATTTCCCACCACCCCACACCCCATTGAGCTAGACTCAACACAAGCACTTGTGCAGCATCTTCAGATCCTGATCCCTCCCCCTCACATAGGCTACATCTACACTACAGGGGGGAGTCGATTTAAGATACACAAATTCAGCTACGTGAATAGCGTAGCTGAATTCGACGTATCGCAGCCGACTTACCCCACTGTGAGGACGGCGGCAAAATCGACCTCTGCGGCTTCCCATCGACGGCGCTTACTCCCACCTCCGCTGGTGGAGTAAGAGCGTCGATTCGGGGATCGATTGTCGGGACGCGATAAATCAATCCCCGGGAGGTCGATTTTTACCCGCCGATTCAGGCGGGTAGTGTAGACCCAGCCATATTATTCAAGATGACCTGCGGGGGGCGGAGGGGGATTTGTCCCTTGGACTGACCTAATCCTGTAGTTCTTTCACTCCTGTGGTTCTGTATTATGCAGAGCATTAAAAAAAAAAAACTATTCAGAATTCTTTCTCAAATATTGAATTTCATGTTTCAGATGGTTTGAATCAAACTGATAACGAGCTCAATAAGGTAATAAAACATTTCATCCTGACATGTGATGGTGATGTTACAAATATAGCTCCACAAGTCTGCATGGCACTTTCCCCATTCATAAAAATGACACAGTCCCTGTCCCAGACCTTAACTAAAATCTAGAAAATCAAATAAGAATCCCATTAGCAATGGAAGTTAAGCTGTTAATATATCAAAATGTTATGGATGGCTATGAGTCAACATTAATGATTAGTGCTATAGCTGCAGAAAGAAATATTAAGACCTTTGACACCCTCACATGCATGGAATGAGGTCATACATTATATGTGTGAGTGTAATAGGTGATTTTCCCCCCTGGGATACTGTATAGTGCTGCATGTTCCCTCACTCATTCAAGATCAAAACCAAACCTTTATAATGGAGCATGTCTAACATTAATGCAGATGTTAAATCATCATATTATTTTGATGAATATGAAAAATGTTGTGTACATTCCAGACAATACCATCTAATTCTTTGAAAATGTGAAATGAATCAGAACATGTAACTGAATTATTAAATAGAGTGAAAAACTGAGGACACAAGGGCTGCCTCCAGTGTTTGAAATAGGGCATTGTATTTTAGCTTCGCGTGCTTGCTCACATCCATTCCATGTTAGGTGTGTGTACACTGTGTGCATTGTTGCCGGAGATTTCCCCTCCCAGTGGTATCCATAGGGCTGGCTCTAGCTCGCCCTGGAGCCCCACGTCCATGTGCCAATATAAGGGGCACTGCCGGCCTCACGCGCTACCAGTTCCTTCTTAATGCCATGACAGTTGCTGGAACAACTTTCTCTCTTGCGTTTGCAAGCCTTCTCCAGTGGTTGAATTTGACTGTTTTTTGTAAGTAGTTAGTGTTAGATATAGTTAGTGAAGTTAGATAATGGTCCCATCAGGTGACGTGTCCCAGGGACAGGGCATGCTCCGGTCCCCAGGATTCAAACCATGTGCTGCCTGCAATAAGCTCATGCCAGTGAGCAACCCTCATTCAACCTGCCTAAAGAGATTTGGGGAAGCTCACATCAAGGACAGGTATAAAAATCTGCTAGGCTTCAGGCCATGAACCCAAAAGGACGGGGACATTGGTTTGAAGGCCCTGATAATGGAAGCTGCACTCAGAGCCGAGCTGCTCAGATTTGGCACTGAGCACGTTGGCTCTGGTGTGCAGTGCTCCTCTGGCACCATTCCCCCTGCCCCCCTCCCCGGCACCATTCTCCATTCCCAGTGCTGAGAAAACGGCACAAGAAGCAGTGCACTGAAAGGGTGCTCCCCGGTGCTGAAGAGGGACCAGAGGGGAGGGGCTGACGAGGCAAGACCCATGCCAGGCCACTTGTCCTCTCCAGAGCTGCATTCGGGGCGGCAACATGTCCATCCGCAGTGCCGAGCCCGATTTGGGAGCCACCACCCACTCCTGGGAGTGGCTGGAACACTTTACATTTGAGAGCCCCCTCCGCACTGGAGGTGTTTCAGGCAGGAAGGGTCCTCATGGCCCTTCCGGTGCCACTCACCCCATGGGACCACCCGCCTGTTCCCTCGGAGCCATCAAAGGTGGCCCCCTCCAGCCTCCAGAGGGAAGCCTGCCATGGGCCCTCCACAGTGGTCCTGACCCAGAACTGGTCTCCAATGCCAGTCCCCGGCTGCCCAGCACCGATCTCCAGCGCTCCAGCACTGGTCTCCAGTGCCAAAGCGTCAGTCGCCGCGACATGTATCTTTCATCCTAGGCACTGCTCTCCGACCTCCCATCATAGTCTTGGCCTTCGGGCAGGAAGTCTTCATTGGACTCCATCCCTCCTCTGAGGAGGCACTATCATCCAGCCTACGCACCAGATTTCAGTGGCGGGCCAGTGGTGAGCGCATGGCCTCAGGGGCAGTGGCCGATACGAAACCCGTGTGGATGCCCGCCGGTACCTGGGCCATATTCTCAGCCCTCATCTTCTGCAGTCTCCGAGAGGCAGGCTGCAGCCTCACCCAAACCAGTTCCGGATCCTGGCTCGGATTCCGACACCGGTGCCAAGACCCCATTGCCACCTCCGGTAGAGGCTGCCCCGATGGAAATGGAGGAACCAGATCCTCTGGTAGCAGTGGCTGCCTCTTCTTCATCCCCAGATGAGATGGTCACAGGTCCCCCTAATTTGTTGCTGCTGGAAGACTTCAGGTTTCACCAAGAGCTCCTTAAATGAGTTGCTACAAACCTGGGTTTGGAGACGGAGGAGCTAAAGGAGCCCACGGACAGCATATTCAGTATTTTGGCTGCAGCAGCCCCCTTCAGAATGGCCTTGCCAGTATATGATGGGGTGGTGAAGTTGGTTACGGCACTATGGCAGACCCCATCATCTCTGCCCCCAACATCCAAGTACTATATTCCGGCGAAAGGGTTTGAATACATGTATTCCCACTCTCCCCTGGGGTCGCTGGTGGTCTCTGCTGCTAACAAGTGGGACAGGCAGGGACAGGGAAGCACCACACCACAAAATAAGGATACTAAAGGGCTCAGTTTATTTGGTAGGAAGGTTTATTTAACAGCCAGCCTAAAACTTCGTATCTCCCGCCAGCAGGCATTTTAATGTCTGGAACTCAATGGCTAAGTTTAAGGACTCCCTATGTCAAGAGTCAAAGCAGGAATTCCTGGCCATCATGGTGGAAGGGAAAGCAGTGGCCAGAATCTCATGCCAGGCCGCCTTGGATGCGGCATACTCAGTGGCCACGACAATGGTGTCGGTGGTCGCCATGAGACGTAGTTTGTGGCTCCAATTATCGGGACTCTCCCATAAGGTTCAGCAGTTGGTACAAGATCTCCCCTTTGAGGGGGCCTCGCTGTTCTTTGAACATGCAGGCATCAAGCTGCTTGGCCTCATGGACTCCAGGGCTACGCTGCAATCCTTAGGCCTCTACACACCATCGGCCTTAAGGAGACACTTTAGACTGCAACTGCTGCCCAGATCCTCAGGGCACCCCAGATATAAGCCCTATAGAAGAAAAGAGAAAGGTTATAAACACCATCAGGGCCAGCCTTCCTCTTCCACATCTCAGCAGGGCACAAGTCAGTTCCTGAGCGGAAACACGCAGGCCTTTTGAAAGCACACTCGGGGATGACTTACCAGTCTGGCTCCCAGATCCATCCCCCTTTTTGGTTTCAGATGGCCTTTCACCCTACCTCCCTGCATGGTCATCAATCACATCAGACCGTTACGTACTCAGTACCATAGCAGAGGGGTACATGCTTCAATTTTTGTCTATACCTACACCTTATCCCCCTTTCCCATCCCTCTTCATGGACCCTTCTCACGAGCAACTTCTCATCCAGGAGGTGCAAACCGTCCTGCAGGTGAGGGCTGTGAAGGTAGTTCCCTCAGAAGAGAGAGGGAAGCGATTCTACTCTTGTTATTTCCTGATCCTCAAGGCAAAAGGGGACCTACGACCCCTCCTAGACCTGCATCACCTCAACAAGTATCTCAAAACGTTGAGGTTCCGCATGGTCTCCCTGGCCTCCATAATCCCCTGCTTGGATCCAGGAGACCGGTATGCTGCCTTGGATTTAAAGGACTCATATTTCCACATCTTCATCTTCCATGGACACAGGAGATTCCTCAGGTTTGTGGTGGGCCAGAACCACTGTCAATTTACAGCACTTTCCTTCAGCCTGTAGTTGGCGCTGTGAATTTTCACAAAGTGCATGGCAGTAGTCGCAGCCCACCTCAGGCGCTGAGGCATATAGATTTACCTGTACCTTGACAATTAGCTGATCAAGTGCCACTCGTGAACTCAAGTTCAGCACAGCGTCAGTGTAGTACGACTCACCTGTTGGGCACTGGGCCTCTTAATAAATGAGCAGAAATTGATGTTGATCCTGGTGCAAAGATTAGAATTTATAGGGGTAGTACTTGATGCCTCTCAGGCCCAGGCCTTCTTCCCGAGGACCAGGTTCAGAGCTATGGTGGACCTAATCACCTAGGTCATAGCTCACCTATTGACAACCGCCCATGTGTGTCTATGGCTGCTAGGTCACATGGTGGCATTTACCTGTGTGGTACAGTATGCGCAGCTGCACCTCAGGCCACTTCAGTTGTGGCTCACGTTGGTCTACTGCCTGAGCAGACACAACTTGGACTCGATTCTCACCATCCCATCGCTGGTTCTGGCATCCCTGACGTGGTGGTTAGACCCAGACTCGGTGCTGGCTGGGGTACCCTTTGTGACCCCACAGTGACTTTGGTATCAGATGCATGGAACCTGGGGTGGGGTGCCCACCTCGGCAACCTGAGGACCCAAGGTCTCTGGTCACAGGAAGAACTATCCCTGTATATAAATGTAAAGGAACTCACGGCGATATACTTGGCCTGCAAGGTGTTCCTTTCCCAACTCTCAGGCAAGTTCATGTAGGTCTTGATGGACAACAGGGAGTCAATTTTCTATGTCAACAAGCAAAGAGGGGCTCGCTCTGTGTCCCTCTGCCAGGAAGCCCTTGGGCTCTGGGACTTCTGTGTGAAGCATTCCATTCACCTGGAAGAATCACATTTCCTCGGGGATTGGAATGTGCTGGTGGATCACTTCAGCAGGTCCTTTTCCTCTTGCCATGGGTGGTCTCTCCACCTAGAGGTTGCCAGTGTCACCTTCCAGAGGTGGGAAACTCCCCAGGTGGACCTGTTTGCCATTACACAGAACAGGAAATGTCCTCAGTTTTGTTCTAGGCATGATCAAGACAAAGGCTCCCTATCCAACGCCTTCTTGCTGTCATGGACCGACGACCTGCTGTACACTTTCCCTCCAATTCACCGATTCAGAAGGTCCTCCTGAAGATCAAGAGGGACAGGGCAGAGGTTATCATGATTGCTCCAGCTTGGCCTTGTCAGCACTGGTTCGGCATGCTTCTGTATCTTGCATTTGCAGCCCTGTTGGCGCTCCCGCTCAAGCCAAACCTGATCTTGCAGGATCACGGATGACTTCTTCATCCGAACCTCGTCTGCCTGCACCTGACAGCATGGCTGCTGCATGTCTAAATCCTGAGGACTGGGGCAGTTTGGAGCAGGTCCAACAGGTCTTGCTAAGTAGCAGAAAACCCTCAAGTGGGGCTACCTACCTGGCTAAGGGGAAGCGTTTCACTTACTGGGCAGCTGACCAGAACCTTGGCCTGGCTCAAGTTTCCCTGCAGTCCATCTTAGAATATTTACTTCATCTGACATACCAAGGTCTGGTGCTGTTATCGGTCAAGGTCCACTTGGTTGCCATCCCAGCCTTCCATCCTCTGCTCAAGGGCAGATCACTCTTTGCCTATGAAATGACAAGTAGGTTCATCAAAGGGTTGGAAAGACTTTATCTGCAGGTTCACGACCCAATCTGCCGTGGGACTTAAACCTAGTTTTATCCAGGCTCACGGGATCCCCCTTCAAGCCCTTGGCATATTGCTCTCTACTGCTCCTCTCATGGAAGGTTGCTTTCAGGGTGGCAATTACTTCAGCCAGGATAGTTTCAGAACTTCAAGCACTGACCTCGGAGCCTCCTTATACTGTGTTCTTTAAAGATAAGGTCCAGCTGTGCCCCTACCCAGCCTTCCTACCAAAGGTGATGTCACCATTTCATATTAACCAACACATCTTTCTGCCTGTCTTCTTTCCAAAGCCTCACAGCATGGATGAGGAAAGGCGTTCACATTCTTTAGATGTTAGAAGGGTCCTGGCCTTCTGTATTGAGAGGACTAGGCCCTTCCACAAGTCGACACAGCTTTTCATCACTCTAGCGGATAGAGTGAAAGAACTCCCAGTGTCATCCCAGAGGATCTCATCCTGGATCACAGCCTGCATCCAGGCATGCTATGAACAGGCGAAGGTCCCACCTCCAGCTATCACGAAAGACCATTCTACAAAAGCGCAAGTGTCCTCAGCAGCGTTCCTGGCGCAGATATCCATCCAGGACATCTGTGGGGCAGCAATGTGGTCGTTGATTCACACCTTCACGTCCCACTATGCCATCACCCAACAGGCTCAAGATGATGCCAGTTGTGGGAGAGTTGTGTTGCAATCAGCACATCTGTGAACTCCTAGCCCACCTCCAAGGGCACTGCTTGGGAGTCACCTAACATGGAATGGATATGAGCAAGCACTCAAAGAAGAAAAAAAACATTACTAACCTTCCATAACTGTTGTTCTTCGAGATGTGTTGCTCATGTCCATTCCATGACCTATCCTCCTACCCCACCATTGGTGTTGACAGCAAGAAGGAACTGGAAGGGCGCAGGGCTGGTGGCGCCCCTTATACCAGTGCATGGGCATGGGGCTCCAGGGGGCACTAGAGCCGACTCTACGGCTACCACTGTGGGGAAAATCTCCAGCAACAGTGCCGTGGTGCGCGCACACCTAACATGTAATGGACATGAGCATCACATCTCAAAGAACAATAGTTATGAAGGTTAGTAACCGTTTTTTGTTCCCATGCATGTGCACATACATTATACAAAAGTTAAACTAAAGAGAACAAAGGTAAAAAAGAACACGTTAAAATATAGGAGATTGAAAAAGATAACGTTAAGGAAATGGGAGAAACTAGTATATAGGACTGTAATTGGAGGGCAAGGAAGCTCAATACATCTTACCTAAGTCCTTTAGTGAAGCTAGGCCTTAGATGCCTAACTGCCACTTTAGGCACCTGTATCCCAGAATCAGCTGTTCCTGAATACTGTAGATGCCTAAACTCTCTCAGTGCCTATTTTTTTTCCATAAAAAGTTCCCTAGCCACAAATATTTCTGCCTCTGAACATGCACTCTGCAGCAGCACAGCTGGCATCCAGGCACCTAAGCCCCAGAGCACTGCAAGAACCAGGGAAATATAGGCATTGCTCCATCTAACTCACCAGCAGGGCCTGATATTGTAAGTGGCCTCAGCCCTCGCTAACTGGATCGGGCCCTTCTAGGTGAGTTTACATAGAATGCCAGAGGAGGAGGAGGAGGAGGACCAGGGGTTCGTGTACTCACTTGGGCTGTGGGAGACCCTGCACTGCAATTCAAATACCCCTCCACCTGAGGTGCGAGGGGGAGAAGGGAAGGGATTTGAACTGTAATCCGCCAGCTCTCTCTGTTGTGGGGCTCCCTCAGTCTCCTGTTACAGCTGTTCCACTTTGGATAAATAATTTTTTAAAGTAACGGGTGCAGGGGCCCTGGCTTATGGTCTTCCCCCCAACCAAGTCATTCTCATGCTCAGGTTTTTCTCACTGTGGCATAATGTGACATTATTTAGTGACATTATTTAGTGGAACAGTTTCAACACCCTGCCCCACTGGCTTCTTGTTATAAAACAACATAAGTGCCTACTGCCAGGAGAGGGTTTGCAGCTGGGACTCCAAAGTAGCAGGAGGCACCTCCCAGCAGCCTGGACTTAGGCACCTATCACTGAGGCAAGGGTGAGGCTTAGCCAATACTCTTCAGCTTGGCATCTCCCATTGGCTAGCTTATGCAAGGTGTCACCTAGCATCCTGGCTTTTGTGAAGCCCATTCTGAGGTATCCAACTTCCTCCATTCATTGTATAGCAAGCCTAACTCAGCCTCTGTGAATCCCAATGACTTTCCAGGAGCCTAAACGTTAGGCATGATGATACTGAGCATTGCCACGCCTATGCATTGTGAATCTAGCCCCAACTGTTTTTTTTTTTTAAATATCACATGCCTCACCATGGTATCCGAGCGTCTTAATGCTAAACCTTATTGATATAGTTAATTTACAATCTAGGGCCTCCATAAAGGCCTGGCCACAAGGGCCCTTATTCCTGTGGACCTCAATGGGATGCTGCAAAGCTACATGTGCAAATCTCTTTGCAAGATAAGGCCAATATTGCCAGCCCCCTGCAAGACAAAATTATACAGCAGTTCCAGACGGGTGTTTGGTTAGCACACAGCATGTTAGCTCCCATGAAGTATACAGCCAAATTGAGACTAGCAATTATAATCTCATGGAGCTTCATTTTATCTGTTTCTGTCTCCATTATACTCACACATATGATGTAATACCTTGTCTCATGCATGAGAGGGGGCTCAAAGTCTCTTCCTGTAGCTTCTGCACTAATCATTGGCAATTACTGCTAGCCATTCATAACATTTTGATACAGTAACAGTTTTTCCATTGGTGATAGTATTCTTATTTACTCGATTTTTTTTTTTAATCTGTGCACCTCACAATCTTTAATGCATTTAGCTTCACAACACCCTTGTCAGGTAGGGAAGTGCGGTTATACCCATTTTACAGATGGAGAACTGAGGCAGAGAGCCACTAAGTGATTTGACCAAGCTCACACAGGACAACTGTTGCAGAGCAGTGAATTAAATCTAGGTCACCCAAGATAGTGGTCCCTAAACACTGGACCATATTTCCTTTCCATTGTTTCTGCAGTATTCCCTGTATACTGAGTCATTAGTGCAGCTTATGCATTAGTGATTTTTTTTCTTGTATGTTATCAGCAATCCCAGATAACTCTTAGTCCACATCCAAGTGTTCCCTGCAGAGGAAGGACATGGCAGGTGTGGGCTTAAAATGTGACGTGCTGGTAGGAGTCAGGCTGGCCTTCTTTTCTTCTGTAGAGGAACATGTCACATGTGTGCAGCTATAGTACGAACACTGATATCAAGGCATCTGCCAAAAAAGCAAGAGAGACTCAAGGTCATCTTAATTATTTTTAAAATTAGTCAGTTCATAATGGTGGCAACAACAACAGTGTGTGACATTGGCCATGTTCCCTACATGTGACTGTAATGTACATGCATACCTCAAGGAGTAAACAAACCCAATGGAACGCATTGGCTATCAGCTGAGGGTTTGAGTGAGTTACCTCAGAGGGAAATGGTCTACCAAAAGGTCTTGAGGCAGAGAGGTTAGGATTTGAGTGAGTAAAGAGCTGAGGGGTGATCTGCTGCCACCTTTTCTTTTACCAACAGGTTTACCCATGCTTAATAAGACTTCATCTTTCAAAAGAGACAAGTGAAGAAAAGGGTGCAAGTGGGGAAATGGGAAGGGGATGTGTTTAAGTAGTAAAAATAAACAAGGAACCCTTAGAGCTAAATTTCTCTCCCATCTGCATAAAGCCAAGGAGGACAAAACTATAGAGGAAAGTGTTTGTATTGTGTACACCTAAACTAGCTAGACATTCCAGCAGACTCAGTCCACTACAAGCCTCTTTTCCAGTGGCCCTCACCTTACTATCACCACCTATGGGCCAGAGAGAGAAAAAATTAGTCAATAGCCTAGTGGGGCTAGTGCATTTACTTGGGCTTAAGGCCCACCCCTCTCCTTAGCATTTGCTACTGGATAGTTTAGGCAGCTCCCTGCTTAGGTTGCTGGCTTCTGTGAATCCCATTCTTAGATGTGATCTACACCTAAAAATTAGATTGACCTAGCACTCTCGCGCTGTATTTAGGTTGACCTAATCCCTAGTATAGATGCACCTGGAAGAATTCTTCTGCCCACCTAGCTACTGCCTTTCAGAGAGGTGGATTAACTACATCAGTGGAAAAGCCCCTTCCATCAATGCAGGCAGTCTCCACACTACAGTGGCATAGCTGCAGCTGTGCTGCTGTAGAACTTGTAGTGTAGACATAGCCATAGGTACTTAATCCTCCCCTTGCACCATAAAGGGAACCTGGAAGCCTAATTCATGGGTGTGAATTCCACTGAGTGGCAGGGTCCCTAAAAAATAGGTGCTGCAATGCTGAGCCTAAGTCCTCAAGTTGCTTATAGGGAATGATTAGGAAGCAACCAAGATAGTGCAGGGGGAGTGAGGGAAATCAGGATGAGGTGCAGAGGTGACTCTTGTTCTAAGAAAAGGAAATATGGATATGAGCATAAAGAGCACCACAATCAAGGGCCTTATTGGAGGCACCTGCAGTGGCCTGGACACTTTTCCTTGCCAGTACAAATATTTCAGTGTTTCATCAAGGACAAAGAGTTTATCATTCCTGAACTATGGAAGCGAGGAGACCGTAATCTGCCTTATTTAAATGTACTTTCTGCCCTTGTTCACATTTTCAGAGATGCTGGAGCAGGTGCCAGTAAATGGAAACACATAACTCTGTTGTGTGTATCTGATTTGGGCCACACCTTCGCCTCTAAAGCTGGTAAGGCCAGTATGAAGGTGATGCTTCCTTTGGATGGAGCTGAGATAGGGTTTGTTGAATCATGCTTAGGGCCCTACCAAATTTACGGTACATTTTGGTCAATTTCACAGTCATAGGATTTTAAAAATTGTAAATTTCATGATTTCAGCTATTTAAATCTGAAATTTCACAATGTTGTAATTGTAGGGGTCTTGACTCAAAAAAGAGTTGTGGAGGCTCACAAGGTTATTGTATGGGGGGTTGCAGTACCACTACCCTTACTTTCTGCACTGCTGCTGTCAGCAGCGCTGCCTTCAGAGCTGGGCAGCCAGAGAACAATGGCTGCTGGCTGGGAACCGCCGCCAGCACAGATGTAAGGATGGCAGGGTATGGTATTGCCACCATTATTCCTGTGCTGCTACCTGCAGAGCTGGGCCATCAGTCAGCATTTTCCACTCTCTGGCCACCCAGCTCTGAAGGCAGCACAGAAGTAAGGGTGGCAATACTGCAAGCCCCCTAAAATAACCATGCTACCCCCCTGCAACTCTCTGTTGGGTCAGGATCCCCAATTTGAGAAACACTGGTCTCCCCCATGAAATCTGTATAGTATATAAAAAAAAACAACCCGGGGCAGCCAGAACGGCAAAGCAAAGCAAAAAAAACCTGCGGTGTGGCTGGAGCCAGGGTGCAGGGGGACTCCCTGCGCTGCAGACGTTCCCCGGCTAGCGGGGGGGGAGGGGGAGAGAGAGAGAAGGGGAGCAGCCAGGGCTTCAGCGGGGGGCTGCCATGCGGCCCCGACTGTTGCACCGCCTGCCGGGAAGCTCCGCACCACTCTGGTCAGCTGGGAGGGAAGGACGTGGGCTGCCCTGCGGGCTTGCTGTAGGGCGCTCCCGTCCTCCGCACCGCCGCCCCCTACAGGGCAGCCGGAACGGAACAAAAAATAAATAAATAAAAAGCGGCCGTGCCACCCTAGGATTGGGCGGAATGCCACCTCGAACAATCTGCCGCCCCAAGCACCAGCTTGCTTGGCTGGTGCCTGGAGCCGCCCCCCGCACTCTACACACACACACATGGTGGGAGACCCAAGTTCAAGTCCTTTCTCCACATCCCTGGGTGGTAGATAGAACATCCTGTAGATAATGCAGAACAGCTGCAAATATTCAATAAGCGGTCTCAGATCAACCCCAACATCTGTCAACAGTGGGTGGTGGAGTAGCTGCTACCTCTATAAAATGCCACATAGGCCCCATGACAAAGCAAATAAAAAACACCTTAAAATAAGTCTTGGTGGTTTGAAATCAGTTTTCCTTTTTCTGATGAACCCCAACGGTGTCACTTGATGGCTTGGACATCCAACCTGTAAAGCTCAGTCAATAGATACGTTTCACTAGCCTTGAATAGTGAAGTGGGAAGAAAGAAGAGGATGTTTTTCTCTGCTGAACTCTAAATTGTAGCATTGTAGCGTGATGGTAGTTTCTTTTCACAAAGCTTTTGTGGGGAGAGGAGAGGAGAGGAGAGGAGAAAAGATGAAGTTAGAATTTGATTATGAAATTTTAGTATTTGATAAATAGATTGTAGTAGCAACTTGAGCTAAGCCTTCAAATTCAGTACTGAAACTTTTGTTGGGTTTGAAAATGCCATTAAATATGGGTTGAGGATAGACAGGGAAAATACTGAATTCAGCAAGATTGAGGGATGAATAAGCTTTTTTGGGTCACAGTGATGTCTAGCCTTAAACCTAGTCCATCTAGACCAATGGTTCTCAAACTTTTGTATTGGTGACCCCTTTCACACAGCAAGCCTCTGAGTGAGACCCCCACTTAGAAATTTAAAATACTTTTAAAAATAGTTAACACTATTATAAATGCTGGAGGTGAAGCGGGGTTTGTGGTGGAGGCTGACAGTTCATGACTCCCCACCACGTAATAACTTCATGACCCCCGGAGAGGGTCACAACCCCAAGTTTAAGAACCCCTGATCTAGCCAAAGCTGAATGAGACATGTCCTCTTGACAAGAGATTACTTCTATGCTACCAGCAGATGTCACTCTAGCATTGGATGAGCTTTTTGTATAGGAACATGTTAAATATTACCCTGGTATAAGTGTGCAGTAGGTGCTCAGATTAGAGTAGCTGAAAATTCTTTGCCCTCTAACTTTAAATAAAAGCAACCCGATAGAGTGGAAGAAGTGTCAACCTCTTACTTTTAACATTTACATTTTAACATATTCAAAAATAAATTTATAAATAGGTCCAATGTTTACATCTTTTGGATTATCCCATACTTCATTCACACCTGATAGTTGGCCATAAAGTTGAATTGTTGTCAGTGTTTCAATACCTAGCACAGAACCTTCCTTTAGAATCAAGGCTAACCATGAAGGAGGTTATATATCTAAGTTATAAAACACAGGAAGGACCATTGTTTTAGGAAATATAAACTGCTAGATTAGGAAAACTAATGTAGAATTTTCAAACAGAATTTAAAAAGCCCATCACTTCCCTCCTCCATCTTGACTCTGTATGACCATCCAGCTTGACCAACAGAAACTCCCACTGAAGGAAAAACAAAAGTCAAGAATATAGACTCCTGTTGCAACATACTTGCCAGAAAAGAAGGTATGAAGTGCCTATTTCCTTAAGAAGTGAGCACTCAACTTAAACACTTTGAATGTGGTCCAAGCACAGTTATGCCCCACCTTGTAGTTTGCCGAAGGAAAAAAATAATAATCAGAGTCAACTTGGAAGGTAATAAATCTACATTCCCAGGCGTCAAGTCCCAACATTTATGGTTAGAAGGGGGAAACGACAGCTTGATTATATTTTTAGTCTGTTGTACTCAATAAAATCCCCAAAAATTTACCTCAGTGTTTCTGCCTCATGCTTGCAGTGCAGAATGAAAAGGAAGCTGGAACCAAAGAGTGTAAGCTGTAATTTGATTATATTTTTGTGACAAAGCCACTCACAATAAGATGAGAAAAGCTATAGAAACCTTTTACTTTGCATGTGTCCCCCATGTCCTTGCATTTATCACGGTGTTAGTGATATTTGAATTTAAAAAATACTAGTTTCAAGAGAGGACCAGATAACTGGAGAACTCAGTCTTCTTTTGGTGTGTCAATTAGTTACTCTGTAAAGTCAATCCTGAAACTGTAAAGTCAGTCTCAGTATTGACTTTAGCTTCTTGATAAGATGCAGGAAGAGGTCAACTCTATGGAAAAATAGAGAGACACCCACTTTCATTTGTAAAAAATGAGAAATGGACAGTAACCATTTTAGAATGCCTTTACTGATGAGGAGTCAGAAGCGCTATAACAGGGATGGGATACAGCCTCCTCCTTGCTGTTCAACTAAATAACAGTACTCTGTTTTGGAGATAAGTGTAAATACTGGAAGTGTGGAATTACCATGATTCCCCTCAAATAAGAGATTAACTTGTTTCTGTAGTTTTCTCTACTGTGTTTTTGTATTTCACCATGCAGTATCTAAATACTGGATTAAGGTAACCATGTATAGTTTATATACATAAGTTACAGAACACAGATCAGATAAAAGTGGGAGAGGTATTCAATTACCTGTCCAGTTTTAACAAAGTCCTTGATTTTTATCTTTCAGTTTCTTAAATCTAGCACAATACCCCACTAAGTAGAAGGTGTGGGGTTTTTTGTTTTGTTTTGTTTGACAGCATGTTAGATTTTTGGAATTGTGATCCAGAGCACCCACTTTCATTTTTTAAAATTAAGTTTCCAGTTTTATGTTTCAAAATAATCTCTAAAATGTTGACTGGATGTGAATTTATTCCCTGCAACGGCAAAGAGCCTGAAACAGCTCTGAGAGATGTGAACTGCCCCAGTCATGGTACTCAGAGCACTGTGGCTATAATGGCTGTGCTGTGATGGAATTTGGCATTTTTCACCAGATACCACCCAATTCAGTCTTTTTGCTCCAGAATGAGTATTTTCAAATGAGCTATCGTTGTGAGTGTGTTTAGTTGTGGGTGGGATGAGAATTAAGGGTATTAACTGGATATCAGTAAATTAACTTTGCTGCAGAATTTGGTCTTTTACTATACATATTTTATTAGAAAGGATTGTTTGGTACAAGAAGCAAAGATACAAATTAATGTACTTTCTGGGTTTATAAATGTTAGCTCCTGGCCAGTCATCTCTTGGTGCATAAGATTCCATACATTTAGAATTCTAATGTAATTTGGACCTGGTTAAATAAAAAGCTACTGGCTTCCACAACTTGGAAATATCTTTTGCCAACCTGAACTATTCAAGGAAGTTCACTAGCTACAGTTTTACTGCCAATTCAACAGTGAAAATTAAGGGCACACTATGTATTGAAGAATATAAGAACATAAGAATGGCCTTACTGGGTCAGACCAAAGGTCCATCTAGCCCAGTATCCTGTCTTCTCACAGTGGCCAGTGCCAGGTGCCCCAGAGGGAATGAACAGAACAGGTAGTCAAGTGATCCATCTAGTGGCCCTCATTCCCAGCTTCTGGCAAACAGAGGCTAGGGACACTATCCCTGCCCATCCTAGGTAATAGCTATTGACAGACCTATCCTCCATGAATTTATCTAGTTCTTTTTTGAACCCTGTTGTGGTCTTGCCTTCACATCCTCTGGCAAGGAGTTCCACAGGTTGACTGTGCTTTGTGTGAAGAAATACTTCCTTTTATTTGTTTTAAACCTGCTGCCTATTAATTTAATTTGGTGACCCCTAGTTCTTGTGTTACTTTTTCTACACCAATCATGATTTTATAGACCTCAATCATATCTCCCCTGAGCCATCTCTTTTCCAAGCTGAAAAAGTTTTATTAATCTGGCCTCATACGGAAGCCATTCCATACCCTAATCATTTTTGTTGCCCTTTTCTGAACCTTTTCCAATTCCAATATATCTTTTCTGAGATGGGGTGACCACATCTGCACACAGTATTCAAAATGTGGGCGTACCATGGATTTATATAGAGGTAACATAAGAACATTACATAAGAACAGCCATAATGGGTCAAACCAAAGGTCCATCTATTCCAGTATCCTGTCTGCCCACAGTGGCCAATGCCAGGTACCCCAGAGCAAGTGAACCTAACAGGTAATGATCAAGTGATCTCTGTCCTGCCATTCATCTCCACCCTCTGACAGAGGCTAGGGACACCATTCCTTATCCATCCTGGCTAATAGCCATTAATGGACTTGGCCTCCATGAATTTATCCAGTTCTCTTTTAAACGCCGTTATAATCCTAGCCTTCACAACCTCCTCAGGCAAGGAGTTCCACAAGTTGAGTGTGCGCTGTGTGAAGAAATACTTTCTTTTATTTGTTTTAAACCTGCTGCCCATTAATTTCATTTTGTGGCCCCTAGTTCTTGTATTATGGGAACAAGTAAATAACTTTTCCTTATTTACTTTCTCCACATCACTCATGATAGAGGTATATAAAATCATATCCCCACTTAGTCTCCTCTTTTCCAAGCTGAAAAGTCCTAACCTCTTAAATCTCTCCTCAAATGGGACCCGTTTCAAACCCCTAATCATTTTAGTTGCCCTTCTCTGAACCTTTTCTAATGCCAGTATATCTTTTTTGAGATGAGGAGACATCATCTGTACGCAGTATTCAAGATGTGGGCATACCTTCGATTTATATAAGGGCAATAAGATACTCTGTCTTATTCTCTATCCCGTTTTTAATGATTCCTAACATCCTGTTATTGATGATATACATGATATTTTTGGTCTTATTATCTATCCCTTTCTTAATGATTCCCAGCATTCCATTTGCTTTTTTGACTACCACTGCACATTGAGTGGATGTTTTCAGAGAATTATCCACAATGACTCCAAAATCTCTTTCTTGAGTGGTAACAGCTAATTTAGACCCCATCATTTTATATTTATAGTTGGGATTATGCTTTCCAATGTGCATTACTTTGCATTTATCAACATTAAATTTCATCTGCCATTTTGTTGCCCAGTCACCCAGTTTTGAGAGATCCTTGTGTAGCTCTTTGCAGTCTGCCTGGGTCTTAACTATCTTCAGTAATTTTGTATCATCTGCAAATTTTGCCACCTCACCTTTTTCCAGATCATTTATCTGGATCTGCACATGCATGTGCACAATTCAGGCTGGATAAATATCTGAATCCAGTTTCATGGGATCTGAAAGGACAATGTATAAGATCAAAATCAGAGGCCTTCATATTTAACAGAAGTCTAATTTCAATCTTCTGTACTAAAACCACAGATGAACAGAACTGGGGCCAAATATGTAACCAATTAGACTCAACACATTAATTAAGAGAGCCAATAAGCAATAGGACTAGTTACTGAGCCACTGAAATCTAAAGTTAATTTTTAAGAAAGTAAACTATTAACAATCCCCAATTTAAAAAAACTGATTTCCAGAGTTTGGCAACTTCATACACTTCTAGAATGCTCTCTAGAGAGTTGAAACTTTCAAACAAATAGGTTTTATAGAAAAATGATCCACAAGAAAAGTGCTTTGTGGTAAGAATATTTATATTTTTCCATTTTTTACACTTTTATTAACACTTACAAAAACATTCAAACACAGAAAAATTAAATAACTTTGGAAGCAGAATTCAAGTCTTTCTGCCTACATACATATGACAATTCCGATGTTGGCACAAAAAATAATCCACATTCATAAAACCCTTACTACTATATCAAACATAAGTTAAGTAAATCATAGGCACTAGTTTATCAAATCCGTATTTCCACACTTCCGCAATATATCTGAATCTCTAAACACAGAAAGATCTAGGATTTCCTGATATTGAGAAACTGGTACTGCACAAAGGCTTCCTAGTAAACAGATTGTTTCTCTCTTCGGGAAATTATTAGCTATATTTCTGTGGGAGTAGAACAGCAGATAAAAGGATGCTTATGTAACTTAAGCACAACATACCTTCAACCAGTGATGAAGGTAATTGCTGGAATTTAAAAAAATAAATAATGTACACAATACTCTGATGCAGCCTTTATTTAAAAAATTAACCTGAATATCTTCAGAAAATTCAGATGATTTTCAAAACTAAAAAAAGTCAATTCAATATTTTCATAATAAAAATCACCAATTAAAATCCCTTCTCTTTTACTGAAGACTGCAGCATTGCTTTGTAACATTTTAAACAAATGTTTGGGCTTTGTTAGTGAGGCTGGATAGTTTTGATCCAATCTTCTGTTTCTTATAGTAGTTACCAGAGATACCACTAACTGAAATACGTTTTCTATGCCAGCAAATGACTGAAGGCTAGATCAGTAGCATGTACTGGTCGAATAGTGCACGGTAGCTCTTTTATAACCCCTGCTGCAGTTTTCCTACTGAATTACAGTATATTTGATGCCCTGACTTCAGAGAGCAGTCACACTTGAGAGAGCTTAGTCACTATGGTATGAAGTCTTTTCATTATTGATACAAATTGTGCTTGCAGCTGCTTGAGTAGTCATAGTTGCAGTCTAGTCCCTAAAACTTTCGATTTGGCTTTTCCCATCTCAAGTAGTGTTGCATGGCTTTTCATCCAGTAATGTTAACACTGGTCCAAAAGTCCAGAGTTCTCTGGAATTCCAGGATCAATTATCCTCTTAGTGGTGGGAGTCAAAATGCACTTACACTTCAAAGTGCTGGTAACTAATGGGATTAAAAGCTACCTACCATCCAATCCAGCGTAAAGCTTTTAGTGTTCTCCAGTCATTGTACAAAAGATACCATCATGTTAGCCATTGCTGCAAACGACGCATCCAGAAATCTTGTACTGAAAAATTCTACACACAAAAAACAGTACTCCCTGTTTAACTGACTCTCCCAACACATTTTTAGTTTTAAACCTTTATATTACAAATCTTCCAAAATAGAACAGAAAAAGCAGTCTGTATGTTAATTGTAAGAAAGAATTTTTCCACTGAGTAAAATGTTAGCAAGATTGCTAATAAGAATAGGTGAAAACAACGTAAATGTCAATAGGTAAGTCTGAGAGCCACTAGAGGAATTTAATAGTTTGTAAACATATGTAGCAGATTTCATACTCTGTCACCAAACAAGGTAAGATACAGATATGTAAGGCAAAGTACATAGTTAAAACACTAACATGGGCAATATCATCTGCAAAAATATTTACAATTTAAAATAAACCAATCTAAGAAATGGATAAAAGTAAAAAGTAGGATACAGAAAACTTCCTCATACCATGAAACATTACTTAAATGAATATCATTTGGCATCAACAGTACAACTCATTTCCTTACAATTTGTATGTTACAAGTGCATAGTTGTCTTTCCTTCTCATTAACTATTAGCATATACAATTGTGTTCCAGGCTATAAGCATTGTGGTGTGATATTAGAACAAATGGTTACTACTAGCTGCTCTTTCCTTTTTAAGGAAACCTGCTATAAAAAAAGGTTTCCTTAAATAGTTAGCAGTGTGCTAAAAGTGTGGTAGTATAGCAAAGGCCATCTTTCCTGAGCCAGGAACTATAAGGTTTAGAAAGATTGTACAACTGATACTAAGCCCTTTTGGCAATCAAAATATAAGAGCACATAAAATTGATGTGTCAAACAAACAAAAAGGATGCAACCTACACCATCTGAATGTGTGTATGTCTGCTACACCCAAACCTTTAATGATAAAACAATGCCATGACTATTATTTACCAACTCTAGGATACCTCCAGAGAGAACTGCTGGATTCTTTCTGAAGGATATATGTACCACTTTTTCCAACCAGAACTTTCTACAATTGTTTTAAGTGGGTGTTTCATTAGCACTGTAGTGATCCGCAATCAGAACTTTGGCTCTGATAACATGCTAATGTTTAAATAGTACATATTTACCAATGAATCATTCCGCTGAATTAGATGCCTGAATATGAAGTTTTGAACAATTGGAGTTTGCTATTTTACTTGCTGTTTTTCAAGATGGGCATTTCTTTGGCATTTGTTAGGGTTTTTTTGTCCAAACATTGGCCATTGTCATAAATGCTCAAATTGATACAATTTTCTTAGCAAGCAAGAAAAAAAACAAAAAACCCTAGAAATGACAGCAATTCCATGTAAAAGATTGTATGATCACCAAATATATGATGTTAAATGTCATTAAAGTGCTGCTTTAAAATCTCTGCCAGTTTGTGCTAATTAAAGACAGAGGTCTGGGATTTTACAAATCCTGAAAGTCACATCTGAACAGTCTGCATATCAAGCTGTCTTTTAGCTTGGTGAAGGAGTGTCCATTAACCAGTGAACTTTGCATTTTTAAGCTTTGCAGTTCAGTAGCAGCCATCTTTCCAACTCTCGTCTTTTATGTTGCCATAGCTTTTAGGAGCTGGTAATGATCTAAAATAAAATGAGATTTATTTCAGTTTGGTTTGCACTTAATTTGTTCAAGCTGCAAATCATTAACATACATGAATTTAACATAAGTAAATTATTTTTTCTTGAAAACTAAACTATATGCTTTAACCATTTTGTTTCAGAAGCATCACTGTATTACATTGCACTTAAAAAAATAAATACTAAGTTCAAGGTTTAACATTTATATTTTGACAACTTATGTTTTTAATAAAATGTTTAGTCATATGTAAATGGTTAAATGTAGAGGACTTCATAAAACTACACATTGCAGAACTATAAAAAGAAGAACAGGAGTACTTGTGGCACCTTAGAGACTAACAAATTTATTAGAGCATAAGCTTTCGTGGACTACAGCCCACTTCTTCGTGGGCTGTAGTCCACGAAAGCTTATGCTCTAATAAATTTGTTAGTCTCTAAGGTGCCACAAGTACTCCTGTTCTTCTTTTTGCGGATACAGACTAACACGGCTGTTACTCTGAAAATTGCAGAACTATGAATCCGATCTGATGACATGCATTTGTTTTACAGTAAAGCAGGCAAATCCTTATTGATGAAAGGACAACTCCATCCATTTTGTTCAGCCCAGTAATACAAAATTTCAAAAAGAAAATCACCTTCTCGCCATAAAAACACTAAAATAATTGTAAAGTTTAGATAAAATAAACATTTGATTTGGTAATGGGGAAGGACATCTTGCTGTAAAGTGAGATCAGTTATGCGATAGTGATTGAACCATTAAGAAGAGACTTCTAAGACTAGTATTAAGAGTTTGCAATCAGAAATAAGGCAGCCTTTTATTACATTTTAAGATTGTTAAATAAATAAAAAAGACAGACTAACACTGTCTGACACTGCACTTTCATTGTACCCAGTGGCAGAAATGTATTTTCAGTATGACAGCTACAGTTAAATTATTTTCTAACGCGTATGTGAGGAGACTTGTGCACCTTGACGACAGATTTTAGAAATAAGCAAAAACAGCTGAGGTGTGTTCCTCTTCCTAAATATCTAAATCACTACAGGTTTCAGAATGGTAGCCGTGCTAGTCTGTATCAGCAAAAACAACGAGGAGTCCTTGTGGCACCTTAGAGACTAAGAACTCTAGCCCACGAAAGATTATGCCCAAATAAATTTGTTAGTCTCTAAGGCGCCACAAGGACTCCTTGTCGTTTTTAAATCACTACAGTATTTCACTTAAGGCAGTGTGGCCTGTTGGGGAGGACAATGGACTTACAAGTCGAGATCTCAGTTCTTGTTCCAATTCTGCCACTGACCTTTGTGAAAACTTGGGCAATTACTTCCTCTTGGTACCTCAGGTTTCCGCTGTTTGTATAGCACTTTGAGATGATTTAAGAAAGGCTCCATAAAAGAGCCAAGTATTAATAAAATCTGCATAGCTTGCCCATTCCTTTTAAGGCTCGACAGTTGATAACTTGGAACTGAATACAAGTCTCTGAACACATTATTGTTTCTATTCAAACATTTAGCTAAGATTGGCATCTGAACTTATATAATAGTAAACAGAACTTACCTGTTTTTTTATTCTACTGTGAATAAGGACTGAACTACTTTATGAGCATCATTATGGACATCTTAATGTATTTCACATGATTTATTTGAATTGTTTAACAAATCAAAATTTTTTGTTTAGCAGTATGCACCAAAAGATTTATCTTTTAAACTTGAACACTGCTTTTGAATTTGTCTTTTGCTTCTTTACTCATTTCTTAAAGTAACTGTCTAGTGCATGCACCTTTAATGTGTGGGTCTGTCTGTGGGGATAAATACTCACTTAAAATTAAAGAACTTTAGTTCTACACTACATTCAATAATACAATCCAAGTATACTATTAGCTTTACATCTGATACAAGCTCTTTTTGCAGGGGTGGAAGGAAGTATTTATTTTGACAGGAGAATGGACTGTGCAGATTTTAATACAGTAGGCCTGGGTTATCTTTATATGTTCCTATTCTTTTTTAAAGTTAATAGTTACTCTAGTTTTTTGTGGTAATGTACAAGGTACAAAAGAAGTGTTAAGGAAAGTGTTAGTTCTGAATACAGAACTTAAAATCCCCCCTCAGATTACTCACCTGCGAACAGGCTGTGCAAGTTTGCTGCGAGGCACTGGTATGCCCCCAGCAGAAGGGGCACTAGGTCTGGGCAAGCCACTCCTCACCCCCGTTGTCCCTGCTGGTCTGGTAAGAGTAGTACTGTTGATACTGCTGGCAGGGCTTGGAGAGCCTGAATTCTGAGCTGCAAGAGGTCCTGGTGAAGAACTGCTGTGTGTCAGTTGTGTAGCTTCTGGAGGAGCAGCAGCAGAACCAGGTCCATGGTTACTAAATGCTTTCAGTGGCTGTCGGAGAGCCAGGGGTGATGGTGCTGCAGGGGGCCGGAATTTACTTGGAGAAGGTACTGAAAAATGACATACACAAAATAATCAATCACTTTCACTAGAAGTAATGTTGAGTTATGGCTATGAGTGACCGTTTAATAAAAGGGAATGAAAATTTTCACATGGAAAAGGTAAATGCAACAAAATAGTACATGTACTGGAATGTAGCCAATAAAACAGCATGGAGAAGGGGAGGTCAGATAACCTGCTAGTATCAAGTAATTTCTGCAATTTTTAGAAATTGTAGAATTATAGAAATGTAGCCTTGGACAGGGCCTCAAGAGGTCATCTAGTTCAGTGGTTCTTAACCAGGGGTCCAGGGCCCACAGCGGGGCCACGAGCAAGTTTCAGGGGGTCCACCAAGCAGGGCCGGCATTAGACTTGCTGGGGCCCAGGGCAGAAAGCCAAAGCCCCACCACCTGAGGCTGAAGCCTGAGCAACTTAGCTTCACAAGTCCCCCTGTGGCCTGGGACGCCGGGCAATTGTCCTGCTTGCTATCCCTTTACGCTGGCCCTGGCTTTTATATGGAGAAAAACAGTTGTCATGGCACAGACAGGTCATGGAATTTTTATAGCACGTTGGGGGGGGAAATCAGAAAGAAAAAAAGGTTGAGAACCCCTGGATCTAGTTCCTCTCCTCATGCTGAGGCAGCATTAAGTAGATATAGACCATCCATGACAGATGCTTGTCTAACCTGTTCTTAAAATGCTAGAAGGATGGGCATTCCAAACCTTCCCCAGGTAACTGTTCCAGTGCTTTACTATCCTTATACTTAGAGAATTTTTTCTAATATCCAACCCTACATTTTCCTTCTTGCAACCTAAGCCAATTAATACTTCTTCCTTCATTTGGCATGGAGAACATATTTGAAGACTTGTCCTCCCTCAGTCTTCTCTTCTTTAGACTAAATATGACCAATTCTTTCAAGCTGTCCTCATCGGTTAGGTTTTCCAAACCTCAATTTTTGTTGCTGTCCTCTGGATTCTCCTCCAATTAGTTCACATCTTTCTTAAAGTATGGTGCCCAAAAGTGGACAGAGTGCCAAGTAAAGCAGAACAATTATCACTTGTGTCTTACAAATGACACTTTTGTTAATACAGTCCAGAATGACACTTTGGGGGGAGGGGGAACATCATACTGTTGACTCATTCAATTTGTGATCCACTATCCTTTTCTGCAGTACTGCTGCCTAGTGAGTTATTTAAATTCTTTATTTGTGCATTTGATTTTTCCTTCCTAAGTGTAGTACTTAAAGATCTTGACATCCCAGGCCTGTAACTCCATTCACCTTGCGTTAACAGTTTATATTTTGGATTCATGAACAAGACTGTTCTCTATATCAATCATGGTAAATGCCAAGAAAGATTTTGTACCTATGTTAGGTTACTTTTGCAAGAGTATTCTGTTCAAAACAATATTTGAAATAGAAGCATCTGTCAAGAATAAATTTAGGACAACTCACAGTTGCTTCAGATTCGTATAAATGGAAGAGTTGCACTCCTCAGTGAGAAAGTTTTAAAAAGGCACATTGCTAAATGGAAGTTCTGAAGACACCAGGTTGCTGTACTATCGCTGAAGGTTAGTTACACCTGCATTTCTAATTCTGTATACTGATTTTGATGCAATGAGACTTTGCTAAGAAAAAAATCCAAGGATCCTAAAGGTTACTCTTAAGCCTCGCCTCTTAACTCAGTCCGTCAATCACAGACTAAGACCAAGCATAATGATTTGATAATGTTAAAGTCTGAGCTACCATAAACATAAGAACATGAGCCTAAAAGTGAATATACTAGAGCATTTAGTTAAAATACAGATAGAAAACTATGACTAACAGCCTTCCTCCCAACAAGATATTTATCAAACTTTTCCTGGGAAAATCTTCAAGCCAAGGAAGTCCCATTTGCAGTTTGTTTCACTTAACCATTTAGACATGCAATACTTTTATGCCTTATTTCTCTTGGTGTTCAAGAAGCTTCATAAAGTTTACACACAGTGGCTTGGTCTAAACTTAAACTCATGTTCTCATAGTAACGTTAGTGAAGGGTATGAAAACACCCAAACCCAGACTGACAAAACCTCCAGTGGAGGAACAGCTATGCCAGCAGAAGAGTACTTCTGTCAACATAGCTAACAAAGTTGGGAGGTGGTGTTCCTTCTGTCAGTAGCCTATACTAAGGGGCTATGCCAGCATAGCTGTAGTGTAGACAGTATTAACATCTGTTAACTTGCTTTTCTGATGTGTGTTAAAAGGGAGTATTCTCCCTGAAACTTCTAGTATAATGGGAGTTACCCTAACAGGAGTTCCCTTGTGCATCGTATGACACTAAATAGTATGTTGCTGACATTTTAGACATTTAGCAATAATTTTTTGTCATCTGTCTTATCTATAGAAAGATACTAACTAAAGAATATTTAAATTACCAGTGTCACTGATGCATGTAAATCATTCTTAGTAGTGCATTAGTGTGCCACCAGTACAATACATCTTAAACTTTATTCTCCAAATAAAATATTAAAAGCCATTAATAGAACAGTCTTATTTATTTAGTCTTAATATTGTTAAAAAAAAGTAAAACAGAATATTTGAACCAAATTATTTCCTTGAGATCTTGATAGAATTCCACTAGCCTTAAAACTAGCTTATCACCTTTTTAAGGTGGATTCAGTGATAAGGTAGACACAGGAAATTAGATTAAATTTATTCAGAAAAATACAATAGTAAAATTAGTGTTCAACAAATGACTATAGCTATCGTGAATTTGGTGTTCAACAAGTGAATATACTATACCAATTTGTCATCATTTGTATCTGCTGGAGGTCACAATCATGGTTGGCTCCCCATTGTGATAGATGCAGTACAAACTTGAAGGAGATAGTTCCTACCCTACAGAGTTTATTAATCTCTCTTTAAGGCAATACTTGACAATTCAAAAAAGAAGGTAAAGCAGAGTGAGGGAACGACTAGAATAAAAATAGGGGCATAGGGTTGCAAATTAGTTAGATACACAATTAGTAGGTTGCAAGTTGCTGTTTATGAACTATATTTAATACAGGAGTAATTGTGGCACCTTAGAGACTAACAAATTTATTAGAGCATAAGCTTTCGTGGGCTACAACCCACTTCTTCGGATGACAGACCTGCGGGTGACTATCTTAAAACAGAAAAACTTCAAAAACAGACTCCAACGAGAGACTGCTGAGCTGGAATTGATATGCAAACTAGACACAATCAACTCAGGATTAAATAAGGACTGTGAATGGCTGAGCCATTACAAACATTGAATCTATCTCCCCTTGTAAGTATTCTCACACTTGCTTCTTATCAAACTGTCTGTACTGAGCTATCTTGATTATCACTTCAAAAGTTTTTTTTCTCTTACTTAATTGGCCTCTCAGAGTTGGTAAGACAACTCCCACCTGTTCATGCTCTCTGTGTGTGTGTATATATATATCTCCTCAATATATGTTTCACTCTATATGCATCCGAAGAAGTGGGTTGTAGCCCACGAAAGCTTATGCTCTAATAAATTCGTTAGTCTCTAAGGTGCCACAAGTACTCCTGTTCTTTTTGAGGATACAGACTAACACGGCTGCTACCCTGAAACCTATATTTAATACAGTATTAAAGGCACACAAAAATATGATCTCCATATTTCCACTGGCCTCCAGACTGGCCATTTTCCATAGACGACATAGCAGAAGTGGGTCTTGAGGAGGGATCTGAAGCAGCAAATAGTGGCTCTCTTGATCAGGAAGGGATAGCAGGGAATAAAGCAAGGGTGGGCAAACTTTTTGGGCTGAGGGCTGCATCAGGTTTTGGAAATTGTATGGAGGGCCGGTTAGGGGAGGGGGTTGTGGCCCGGCCCCCACCTCCTATCTGCCCCCACCCTCCCGGGACCCCTGCCCCATCCACACTCCTCCGCTCCCTATCCTATTAACTGCCCATGGACCCCTGCCGCCCCATCCAACCTCTCCTCTCATTCCTGATGGTCCCCCCAGGACCCCTCCCCCATTCATAGATTCTAGGGCTGGAAGGGACCTCGAGAGGTCATTGAGTCCAGTCCCCTTCCCTCATGGCAGGACCAAATACTGTTTAGACCATCTAACCTGCTCTTAAATAGCTCCAGAAATGGAGATTCTACAATCTCCCTAGGCAGTTTATTCCAGTGTTTAACCACCCCTTCTCCCTGTCCCCTGACTGCCCCTGGAACCCCTGACCTTGACTGCTCCCTGCTGCCCCCTCCTTACTGACTGCCCCCCGGTACCCCTGCCCCCATTCAACCCCCTATTCCCCCCCCCGACCACCCCGCCCCCATCCACACTCCCACCCCTGACCACCACCCCAAACTCCCATGCCCCCTATCCAACCCCCGCTGCTCCGTGCTCCCTTACCATGCTGCCTGGAGCACCGGGTAAGGCCGGGCTCTGCAGCTGCGCTGCCCCAGGAGCTCACAGCCCCGCTGCCCAGAGCATTGCGCCGGCGGCAGAGCAAGCGAGCGAGCTGAGGCTGCGGGGGAAGGGGGACAGCAGGGGAGGGGCCAGGGGCGAGCCTCCCGGGCCAGGAGCTCGGGGGCCGGGCAGGACGGTCCCACAGGCAGAATGTGGCCCGCAGGCCATAGTTTGCCCACCCTTGGAATAAAGCATGAAGCTGCTTATGCAAGAAGTTGACAAACAAGTGGTGGAGGCTAGAATAATTAGACATGGACAATGCAATAAGCTACAAGAGCAGATAAACAGAGAAGGGGCTACATCATGTACAGCCTTAAAGGCAAGGAACAGATTATAACTGATCAGTGGAGAAGAAGAAGCCAGAAGGGGGATTCAAAGGAAAAAAAAAAAGTATGCTGTGGACAGAATGAGTTGAAAGGAAGATTATTTTAGCAGCAACATTCTACATGGACCCAAGGAGGGGCACAAATCTGGAGGATTAGGTTTTAACTAATAAAAACAGTGACAAGTATTTAAAAGTGCTTATACACAAATGTTAGAAGTCTAAATAATAAGATGGGTGAACTAAAGTGCCTCGTGATAAAGAAGGATATTGATATAATAGGCATCACAGAAATCTGGTGGACTGAGGACAATCAATGGGACACAATCATTCCGGGGTACAAAATATATCGGAAGGATAGAACAGGTCGTGCGGGGGGGGGGGGAGGAGTGGCACTATATGTGAAAGAAAATGTAGAATCAAATGAAGTAAAAATCCTAAGTGAATCCACATGTTCCACAGAATCTCTATGGATAGTAATTTCATGCTCTAATAAGAATATAACATTAGGGCTCTATTAGCGACCACCTGACCAGGACAGTGATAGTGACGATGAAATGCTAAGGGAAATTAGGCTATTAAAATTAAGAACTCAATAATATTGGGGGATTTCAATTATCCCCATATTGACTGGGTACATGTCATGTCAGGGTGAAATGCAGAGACAAAATTTCTCGATACTTTAAATGACTGCTTCATGGAGCAGCTGATACGGGAACCCGCAAGGGGAGAGGCAACTCTAGATTTAGTCCGGAGTGGAGCGCAGGAGCTGGTCCAAGAGGTAATAACAACAGGACCGCTTGGAAATAGTGACCATAATATAACAACATTTAACATCCCTGTTGTGGGAAGAACATCTCAACAGCCCAACACTGTGGCATTTAATTTCAAAAAGGGGAACTATGCAAAAATGAGGGGGTTAGTTAAACAGAAATTAAAAGGTACAATGACTAAAGGGAAATCCCTGCAAGCTGCATGGGCGCTTTTTAAAGACGCCATAATAGAGGCCCAACTTAAATGTATACCCCAAATTAAGAAACACGGTACAAAAAACTAAAAAAGAGCCACCGTGGCTTAACCATGTAAAAGAAGCAGTGAGCGATAAAAAGACTTCCTTTAAAAAGTGGAAGTCAAATCCTAGCAAGGTAAATAGAAAGGAACATAAACACTGCCAAATTAAGTGTAAAAATGTAATAAGAAAAGCCAAAGAGGAGTTTGAAGAACTGCTAGCCAAAAACTCAAAAGGTAATAAAATGTTTTTTAAGTACATCAGAAGCAGGAAGCCTGCTAAACAACCAGTGGGGCCCCTCGATGATGGAGATAGAAAAAGAGCGCTTAAAGATGATAAAGTCATTGCGGAGAAACTAAATGAATTCTTTGCTTCAGTCTTCATGGCTGAGGATGTTAGGGAGATTCCCAAACCTGAGCTGGCTTTTGTAGGTGACAAATCTGAGGAACTGTCACAGATTGAAGTGTCACAAGAGGAGGTTTTGGAATTAATTGATAAACTTAACATTAAGAAGTCACCAGGACCAGATGGCATTCACCCAAAAGTTCTGAAAGAACTCGAATGTGAAATTGCGGAACTATTAACTAGGGTTTGTAACCTGTCCTTTAAATCGGCTTCTGTACCCAACGACTGGAAGATAGCTAATGTAACGCCAATATTTAAAAAGGGCTCTAGAGGTGATCCTGGCAATTACAGACCGGTAAGTCTAATGTCGGTACTGGGCAAATTAGTCGAAACAAAAGTAAAGAATAAAATTGTCAGACACATAGAAGAACATAAATTGTTGGGCAAAAGTCAACATTGTTTCTCTAAAGGGAAATCATGTCTTACTAATCTATTAGAGTTCTTTGAAGAGGTCAACAAACATGTGGACAAGGAGGATCCAGTGGACATAGTGTACTTAAGATTTCCAGAAAGCCTTTGACAAGGTTCCTCACCAAAGGCTCTTACATAAATTAAGTTTTCATGGGATAAAAGGGAAGGTCCTTTCATGGATTGAGAACTGGTTAAAAGACAGGGAACAAAGGGTAGGAATTAATGGTAAATTCTCAGAATGGAGAGGGGTAACTAGTGGTGTTCCCTAAGGGTCAGTCCTAGGACCAATCCTATTCAACTTATTCATAAATGATCTGGAGAAAGGGGTAAAAAGTGAGGTGACTAAGTTTGCAGATGATACTAAACTGCTCAAGATAGTTAAGACCAAAGCAGACTGTGAAGAACTACAAAAAGATCTCACAAAACTAAGTGATTGGGCAACAAAATGGCAAATGAAATTTAATGCAGATAAATGTAAAGTAATGCACATTGGAAAAAATAACTCCAACTCTATATACAATATGATGGGGGCTAATTTAGCTACAACAAATCAGGAAAAAGATCTTGGAGTCATAGTGGATAGTTCTCTGAAGATGTCCACGCAGTGTGCAGAGGCGGTCAAAAAAGCAAACAGGATGTTAGGAATCATTAAAAAGGGGATAGAGAATAAGACGGAGAATATATTATTGCCCTTATATAAATCGATGGTACGCCCACATCTTGAATACCGCGTACAGATATGGTCTCCTCATCTCAAAAAAGATATACTGGCACTAGAAAAGGTTCAGAGAAGGGCAACTAAAATGATTAGGGGTTTGGAGAGGGTCCCATATGAGGAGAAATTAAAGAGGCTAGGACTTTTCAGCTTGGAAAAGAGGAGACTAAGGGGGGATATGAGAGGTATATAAAATCATGAGTGATGTGGAGAAAGTAGATAAAGAAAAGTTATTTACTTATTCCTATAATACAAGAACTAGTGGTCACCAAATGACATTAATAGGCAGCAGGTTTAAAACAAATAAAAGGAAGTTCTTCTTCACACAGCGCACAGTCAACGTGTGGAACGCCTTACCTGAGGAGGTTGTGAAGGCTAGGACTATAACAGCGTTTAAAAGAGAACTGGATAAATTCATGGAGGTTAAGTCCATTAGTGGCTATTAGCCACGATGGATAAGGAATGGTGTCCCTAGCCTCTGTTTGTCAGAGGGTGGAGATGGATGGCAGGAGAGAGATCACTTGATCATTACCTGTTAGGTTCACTCCCTCTGTGGCTCCTGGCATTGGCCACTGTCAGTAGACAGGATACTGGGCTAGATGGATCTTTGGTCTGACCCAGTACGGCCATTCTTATGTTTTTAAAGATGAAATACTGCTAGTAACTTAAGGGTGTTACTGAAATTGCAAAAGATCTAAGTCATGCAATAGTTTAAACACAAAACTTTCCTACAATCTTTGATAGATCTCATCTAGGTGTAGAACATGTATATGACATCACAGTCACCACCTTGACTACACGGTTTTAAACCAGCCAAGGATCATTGCTCTTACATCAGACTAAATGGCCTTTAGTTTTGGTCTGTTATGATGTTTGAGATACTCTCTTGCAGGCACAAAGGGAAGAGGGTTTCTAGGCAAAATATGGGACTTGTAAAGTAGTAACATTCTTAAGAATATGACATAATTAGAGATCGTTTGCAAGTTTCCAGTAGAGATATGTAGCCAATAAAATAATGTAAACATCCCAATTCCCCAAAGTCAGTTTTCTTCTGAACTACAATATTATGAATAGGGTTCCAGTCAGAGCTATGAATTCATAAAATACTTCAGTCACCACAGCACCACACTGTCCACTTATTTTTAACAGTTGTATTTGTTTTGAGAGCAAAGGTTCTTAACAAGGCAAAGTACTTTGTTTAAATCATTCATTCTTTGATTAACTCCAAACCACAGCCAGCATGACATAATTATTGGCAGATGGTCTAATAGTTCTGTTCTATGTAGCAAAAGTACTTTGCCTAGAGAACACTTTTGAACAATGTTTAATAAAAGTCCATTTGGCATCTTTAGACTAGAAAGGAGACTTACCTGTAAGCAGAGTTCCCTGAAGACAGAAGAACAAAGGAGTAAACTCGTGGATTAATTAATAAGACTTGCTTGTTGTACAATGGTGGGGCATATACAATTCAAGTGCTATATATACACACACCACTAACACAAGCAGTTGAATTAAACAAAATGAGAAAGTGTTTGAGAACTCTACTTACATATAAGTAACTTCATTCCTTTAAAAAGATATGATTAGAAATTCTAGCTACAGCACAAGGATGAAGCCACTCCAGTCTGGGCGTAAGGAGACATGCTTTTAATTCCCGTTCTGCCACAGACTTTTTGTATGACATTAGATAAGTCATTTAGTTTGGGATTCAGTTTCTCCTTCTGTAAAATGGGGATAATTGCCTATCTCACTGGGATATTGTGAGGGTAAAATTGTCTAAGTCATGCTGAAGTCAGATGAAAGACACTCAGTGTTATATACACTCCAGAAAATTGAATCTAGTCCATAGAGGCAAAGATCAACATATCATAAGAATTTGATGTGAAGAGATTCTGATCAGTATGAAAGAACAGTGTGGTCACCTGCTTAGAATAGGAACAGTCAGGAATCTGGGTTCTGGCTATCACTGGCTTGCTATGTGATCTTGAATAAGTTGTATAAACTACTTCAGTTTAACTGTTAAATATAATTTCTTGGCTATTTCACAGGGGTGTTGGTTTTATTCTGTATAACGCACTGAGATCATCCTTGCACAAAGAGATATTACAGTTGTGTTATGCACTTTGAAATACCAGTAGCAGTAAAAATATTTCCAGAACAGATTGTCCTTTTAAGACCTTTGAAGTACAGAAAATCAGAAAAGTGATAAAAAGTGTTTTACTGTTAGTAAATGTTTAGAGAAACAACAAATAAGCTCACTGTTGTAATGATTGCTCTGTTCTGATATTTACATGACAATGATTTATACATCTGTTAAAACTTCCTAAACAGTTATTAAAATAAGTGACATTCTGGGATGAGAAAGTTACTCATTTTGTGCAATAACGATGGTTCTTCGAGATGTCTCTCCCTATGGGTGCTCCACTCTAGGTGTATCTGTGCCCCTGCACTTCTAAACAGAGATTTTAGGTAGCAGTTCAGCCCGCACATGCACTGTCCCGCCCTCATGGTCTGTCTCGAGGCTATCTATTGCTGTAGTCTCAGGTGACATCAGGTGACAGTCCCAAGGGGGTTTCTGTAACCCAACCTGTCACAAAGGGTCCCTGAAGAGGGACTGGGAAGGGAGGTGGGAGTGAGGGAGGAATGTGAATTGAATGGCGTAACCCTTCAAAATAATCTCCAAGACCCATCTGTCGGAGGTGATATTCTTCCAACTGTTGTGAAAGAGGGCCAAGAGACTTCTGAAGGGATGTGACAGGTGCATAGAAAGCAGCTGATACTGCAAGGAATAACTGTTTGGACCCTCAACCAAACTGTCAGAAGTGCTCAGCAGAGAAGAGGTGAAGGGACACAGATTGGGGTGCTGTCTGCTTCCACTTTTGTATTCTGGGCCTTTTGCGCTACGATTCAAAATAGCACTGTGAGGGTGGTACTGAAGAGGTTGTGACCTGTGATGTACTTGAGAGCTGTATCTTCTCTTTTGTCCCGCAGTGTAGGTTCTCAGGGAGTGTAATGTGGCCCAGGAATCCTTCAGGGTGTGGAGAGTGGAGTCTGTCTGTCCGCCAAGAGCTTGGGCCCTTCAAATGGGAGATCTTCCACCATTGACTGCAGCTCTTTGGGCAACCCTGAAAGGTGTAACCAGGAAGACAACCTTATTATCACCGCCTTAGAGACCAAGCGGGCTGCTGTATCGGCCACGTCCAGTATCTTTATCACAGTTCTAGCTACTAAATGGCCCTCTCTGACAAGGGCCTGAAACTGCTCCTTTTGTGCCTCTGACAGATGTTCCACAAACTCATTGCGTTTTCCATCATTAATAAAACCATATTTGGTCCTGACAGCTTGGTAGTTTGTGACTCTAAGCTGCAATGTCACCAACGAATACGCCTTCCTCCCAAAGAGATCTAGCTTCTTCCAATCCCAATTGAATGGGGTCGACTTGGCATGATGATGTTTGCTGTGTGCATTAACCGCATCCACTACAATCGAGTTGGGTTGTGGATGTTGAAACAAAGCTTGCCTTTTGGGGAGGTATGTAGTACTTCTTGTTGGCTCTCTTGCAGGTTGGTGTCTGACCAGATGACTTTGGCAGGATCTAGAATCACCTCATTAATTGGGAGGGCAACTTTGGACAAGGAGACAGTATGGAGAATATCTATCATCTTGTGATGCATGTCGGTTATCTCCTACAGGGGAATTTGCAGCTCATCTGCCATTCTCTTGGTAAGATCCTGAAAGTTCTTAAAATCATCACCTAGTGATGGAGGGGGAGGCATTACAGACTCATCTGGGAAAGATGAGGAGAAGTTTGCGGGGGGAGAGGGGCTTCCCCTTTGAGCCTTTTTTTCCTGGTCTTCAAAAGTTTCCTCCACCTCTGGCTCAGGAGCTCTGGACAGTGATGCTATAGGGGACCATCTGGTGAACTCTCTCTGAAAGACACTGTATGCCCTCAATACGTAGGCTGTGTACATCACAAAAGGATCCCAATAAGGCCATTAGGGAGGTAAGGGCATGGGTGGTGGGGGTGCCCAAGGAAGTCCATACCATGATTGCAGGTCAGCTTGAAGGAACTGGGGAGGTCCCTTGTATTGTGACAGCAGGCCACAGCGAGAGGCCATGAAAATGACATCCTCTGGGTGCCATAGTGGCCGATCATGCTGGGGAACCCCTCTAGCTGGTCAATGGCTTGGAGCCCTTTTTGTCGAGCTCGAGCCTTTACAGGGGGGAGTCTGCGGGTTTTTTCACAACTCTACCCTTTTGAAGTAGAAGGCTCTGGGGATGAGCCAGGGTTGGCACCGGAGTCCCCTCTTGGCTGAAGTGCCTTTTTCATAAGGAGGAGTTTTCACTTCAGCTCCCAGTTTTTACGAAACCTTGCCTTTAGCTGCTGGCAGAGGGAGCACTTCTGAGGGAAATGGGACTACCTCGGACACAGTGAGAGTGTGTGTCTGTTACTGGAATCATCTCCTTGCAGGAAAGGCACCTCTTCAAGTTAGAGAAAATGCCCAGCTCTCCTAACTGTGAAAAATACAGAAGAGATGTTCTTTTTCTTCCTATTCTTTTTTTAACTGAAAGTAGTTAGAATGATTTCTAAACACCCTGAGGGAAGAAAGGGGAGGATCCTCCAAAAAAGGGTAAAAACAAACTAAAGATCCCTTTCTTTTTTTTAAAGCAATGGGGTAATGAAACACTAACTATTAAGAACAAAAGAACCCAAAACAACTACTACTTATGCAGATAAGGAAGGGACAACTGCTCCCTCAGTTTGAGGCCAAAGGAAGGAACTGAGGGGTTCCCTCATGCAGCCTTGAAGCAGACCATGAGGGAGGGACCCAGCGCACGTGTGGGCTGAATGGACACTGCTACCTAAAGTCTCTGACCAGAGGCGCAGCGGCGCAGTTACAGATACAGTGAAGTACCTATAGGGACACTACTTGAAAAAAATCTATAGACCAAAATGGAAGATAGTTTTGATCTCTTTTCATGAAGATCCTAGAATGCTAAGACAGCATAAGAAACTTTAGAGTGTTTTAAACTTTGGGCTTTAGAATTTTATTTTTGACAGTCTAATTAAAAGAAACCACTTCAAACCCCAAGCAAGAGAAGCTACTAAATTCCTCTACAGGTTCCAACATTTCCAGATTGATAAGTATTCTGTCCAGTTCTCTCTAGAAAATCTGGGAAGTATCCAGAATTAGGACTAGAAGGAAATGGCTAGCCAGAAAGACTGCATTAAAATTTTTTGTTCAGGAAACATTGGCAGTTTTATTCCAATCCAGGTGACTGACTAAAGAGGTCTCGCAAAAAGAGTTCAGTTCTTTAGTTATCCTCAAGATTGAGTGAAATTCCTGATATTGCTAGGTAGGGCCGGCTCTAGGCACCAGCAAAACAAGCTGGTGCTTGGGGCGGCACATTTTTAGGGGCGGCATGGCCAGCGCCAAAATGCCACCCCTAAAAATGTGCCCCGGCCGCCCTAGCTCACCTCCGCTGCTGCTGCCACGGCGCGCGAAACAGCTGATTCGCGCGCCACTACTCGCCCTCCCTCCCAGGCTCTCAAGCGAATCAGCTGTTTCGCATGCCGCAGCAGCTCAGGGTCTCCCCCTCCCTCCCAGGCTCTCAAACCTGGGGGAGGGGGGGAAGACTCCGAGTGGCCGTAGCGCGGGTGCTGCTTCTCCCCCTCCCTCCCAGGCTTGAGAGCCTGGGGGGAGGAGGCAGGGCTGGGGATTTGGGGAAGGGGCGGAGTTGAGGCGGGGCTGGGGTAATTAAGGAACGGGGGAGGAGGGGCAAAACTGTTTTTGCTTTGGGCAGCAAAAATCCTAGAGCCGGCCCTGTTGCTAGGAAATGTTCTGAACAGATCAGTTAGACATATTTATGATTAACCACAAGAATCTGGAGCAAATTTTATTTTATTAGGTTGATGAAAGTGCTATTAATAAGGGGAAGGCAGAAGACAGTAAAACTTCCTGCATACAATGATGTAACTTGTTAGTGGCTTTAAGTTGTGTATTGACTATTAATTGTCAGAGATATGTTTTAAGATCAATTGAGTATTTGGTATGAAAAAATTCCAGTCACTGATATAAAATAAGTGACTTTACAATAGAGACTTCTCTAATGTACTTAATTTTAAGGTGAAGCATGGTCTTGCACTAGGATCTTCAGCACTTTAATAGAGACAACAGAATCAACTGCACTTTAATAAATATATGTTTTGGTTATACCTTCATAGTGAGATGATAGTGTCTTGTACAAGCCCACCAGAATTTAAAACAACTAATTAGGGCTCAGATATTAAGTTTGGTCCAGTCGGATTTAAGTTTAAATTTTGATTCTTCTGGCAAGAATGTACTTGAGCCATTAATAGCATAAACAACCAGAGCTACTATACTAATATTTTCTAGACTATTTTCTGACTAAAAATGTATAATTATTGTTATTTTTGCAACATATCTTAAGAAAAATTGCTGCTACACTTGAACTTTTTCAGGAGTAACTAATTGGCTAGCATCTATTTCTAACAGACATGTAAGGCAACAATTTTTCAGTCATGATTGTTGACATTTTTCTAATGCAAAGGGAGAAGAGAAATTTAAAAAAAATACACAACGCAGTGTTAAAAATTAATCTCATGAATGCAGCCTTAATGAATATGGCTTCAGAAATCAGCTTTGCTAATCCAGAACTGATTTTTTTTTTTTATTTATTTCTTATGTTTGAAGTCATAAGTCTTTGGATCATATCTCAAGAAACCTTTCTGCCCACAGCAGACAAGACAGGATTGTGCTATATTGATATATTAAACTCAATTTACTGTTAGTCTCTACATGTAATTGTTTGTATTTGTTAAATTAAAGGTACAAGATTTAACACAGGTGAACAGTTTTCGGAGTTTTGCTGGAACTTGGTAAGAGGCTGTAAGTTAGTTACCTCCTTTTGTAGATGGAGTTTGAAGAAACTGTTTGGTTTTGAAGGCAGCAGGAGGCAATTTTTTCTGCCTTTGCATAGCTGTTGAAAGATAAGAAGTGTTATATTTGTCTAGAAAGACAACACAACTCAATTCACTTGGGATATAGAACCACATCTGCTTGTGAAGCATCAGGGAACAAGCAGCTAGTAAAGTGAATAACAGTTTTCAAAAGCTGTTATGGCTCTATAAGAAGAAGTGAAGTGTTCTGTTTTAAAGTGGTGCTTGCTGCATTAAAAGGTTGTAAAGGGACAGTGTCAAAAACTTTGTGGTGCAAAATGCACAAATTCCTTAATAGTAAAGAAGTTTCTTGCAGGGCTAAAAACCCAGGAAGGCAAAATACACACACCAAAGGGAGAACAAGCCACCAGCTAACATGCCACAGCAATCTCAGTGCAAGATTAGATATAAAGTAAAGATGGAAACTAAGACTGACTGTCAGATTTAACTTGATAAAAAACAAGGTTAATTTTCCTTTTAAAGCAGAGAAACTTTCAGAAAAGGTGACTTTCCGCTCAAACTTACAAAAATGTATGCAAGCTAATAATCAATCAAATTCAGGATTGCCAGCCATCAAATTTATATATGTTCCAGAATTATTGGGCTTTGCTGGCTTCTGCAAGAATAGATCTCAGCAAAAAAAAAACTAGTCCTGTTTGTGCAGGGGTGGGCAAACTACGGCCCGTGGGCCACATCCAGCCTGCGGGACCGTCCTGCCCAGCCCCCAAGCTCCTGGCCCAGGAGGCTAGCCCCCGGCCCCTGCTCTGCTGTCCCCTCCCCTGCAGCCTCAGCTCACTCACTCTGCTGCCCGCGCAATGCTCTGGGTGGCAGGGCTGTGAGCTCATGGGGTAGGGCAGCTGCAGAGCCCAGCCTAACTGGTGGCGGCGGCGGCAGCATGGCCTGAGTCCAGCCGGGCGGGATGGCCGTAGAACCGCCAGCCACCGGTGCTCCAGGCAGTGCGGTAAGGGGGCAGGGAGCAAGGGGGATTGGATAGAGGGCAGGGGAGTTCAGGGTTGTGGTTGGGGGGGGGGGGACGGGGGGGGGGGATGGGGCAGGAGTCCCGGGGGGTGGTTGGGAGGGGGCAGATAGGAGGTGGGGGCCGGGCCATTACCCCCTCCCCTAACTGGCCCTCCATATAATTTACAAAACCTGAGGCGGCCCTCAGGCCAAAAAGTCTGCTCGCCCCTGTGTTAGTACCTTAAAGGGTCCCTGTAACCTACCATTTGCCAACAGCCAGCCAGCAAAGTTCTAGGAGCAGCAGATGCTTGGCAGGAAGGAACATGCCAGGAATTCAGAGATTCAGTATACTCTCACAGCAATCTTCACTAGCTGGGAGTAGACTCTACTGAAACCTAAGGCCTTGTCTACACACAAAAATTGCACCATTTACAGTGTACTGGTGTGAAGTGTATAATGTCCCCAGTGTGTACGGCAATTATACCAAAGTTCTTATACCAGTATAAGTAATATAGGAATGGGAATAAGCTATACCAGTATATAGCAACTTTACATTGGTATAACTACATCCACACTAGGAATTGTATCAGTGTAACTATTGGGGGGCGTGGGAGAAACACATACCTACCTGACAGTTATACCAGTACTAAAATGGTGTAGATCAGACCTAAGTTACCATCCTTGGCATAACCCCTGATGGAGGATAGATATGAATACAAGCCTGTCCTGCCCACCAAGCCCCACAGCACTCTCCATCAAGTCAAACACCAGAATTGGTGGCACTTTGATGGGGAAAAAAATTAGCACCTTAGTAACATTTTTTAAATACTTTTAACTTCTCCAACTTTACAATCATTCATATTCAATCATAATGTAAGATTATCTCCATGGGCCCTCTTCCACTTCAAAATCTACAATAGCTCTTTGAGTAGGGAGGAAGAGAACAGAAAATTGCATAATTTTCCTCATCTCAATTTATGGCTGGCTAACATGTCTTCTTGCCTTGGTCTTAAATGCTATAATAAAAAATGTTTACTCAGAATTGCTATTCTTTCATAAAATAGTAAAAAATAATGAAGTGCTCATAAATATAACACAAGGTGCTAGCTCTGTAATTCATAAATTCAAAGAACAGTGGTGATACTTTGTACCAGCTAGAGCAGGGGTCAGCAACCTTTCAGAAGTGCTGTGCCGAGTCTTCATTTATTCACTCTAATTTAAGGTTTCGCATTCCAGTAATACATTTTAACATTTTTAGAAGGTCTTTCTATAAGTCTATAATATATAACTAAACTATTGTTGTATGTAAAGTAAATAAGGCTTTTAAAATGTTTAAGAAGCTTCATTTAAAATTAAATTAAAATGCAGAGCCCCCCCAGACCAGTGGCCAGGACTTGGGCAATGTGAGTGCCACTGAAAATCAGCTCGCATGCCGCCTTCGGCACACGTGCCATAGGTTGCCTATGCCTGAGCTAGAGCCTAACCAGTCTGAACCCCATTCTGTGATAGAAGCGTGTAGCTTCACACGCACATACACAACCTCTACACGGTTTCATCACCGCTTCTGACGTACAAACTCACTGGGAATCTTTGCTGAACTTAATTTCTAGGTTGTAAAACATTTTTATACAATGTACCCCCATTTACACAAACAAGAAAAGCGATAAAAGATATCACAAAGCACACAACTGTTCTAATTGTAGAAATGAACAAAAGCTTCCAAACAATCATATCTAGGAATTAAACTATAACAGACCACTAGCCCATCACGTTTATCTATGCCTCTGCCTACTGGTTTCTTATAGATTCAGTCACATTTACTTTCAGTCTCATTGTGCTGTATAACACCACTCAAAGACAAGAGCAGCAGCTTCTTGTGTGCTCCAGAAGAAAGTTTCTCAAGAATGAATTTAAAAGGCAGATTTATTTTTCCAATCCATGTCCTAATATACTATTCAACCTATTTATATTTGGGTACGGAAGCCACCCATTAATTTTGCTGATTCTCTGATCTTGTTTAACTGTCTGATTTGAATTAAGATCTGGTACTAGAATTGAAGTTAAGTGATTTTTTCTATCATGATACTTACATTTCATTTGCAAGTGAGGTTAGTGGATCAATATGTAAGATTTTAAAACAGATGTCCCATTTACAGATCAAATTCTCTGATATACTCCATGAAGATTATTTAACTACATAATTATCGGTACTAGTATCACTGAAAAGAATTTCAGGCGTTGGAGGGGAGCAAAGCTGAGGAAACAAGCAGTTTCCCTTAGGTGAATATGCAGAATGTAATCTGATATAATATCCAATGAAAATATTTAAGATATTTCATCTATTTCTATCAGTTTTGGTTACATAAAGTTGAACTTTAAAGCTTACACCTACAATTATGCTACTTGTAAAATGCTACGTATACTATTAAATGTACTCTGCCACAGATGGCACACTTTTGAAGTGCAATGCAGATTTCTAACAAATAGTTTTAAAGCAATATTCCAAATCCACAAAAACTATAGTAATGTAGGCCATTATTTGCATCAGAATGTTTGATTTTTCTTTTTATCCTCTGTGCGTGCTACAGAGCTTCACCATAGCCATTTATGATTTCAGCCACTTTATCAAAGGATAAGTAGGCAACTAAGCTGTAGATGCGGCACACTGAATTAACAACAGCCAAGTGTGTTTAACTCCACTTTTAGGATTTCACCTAGTACATTTGAATTTTAATACATTGATATAAGTGCAAGGATATGTATTATGTACTTGATTTAATAGAAGTATCTGTCCTCTATCTGGAAGCTCCCCCTAAAAGTTTTCCCCAATAGCTTTTCAGAGGTTTGCATGGTTTGGGAGACAAACTCTAAAGGAATGTGTGACTCTGTTCCTGCAGTTATACAATATTTGAAAATCCAAGGTCCAAAGATATTTGCAAGAGCTTGTTCTTTGATATATGGAACTTAAGTATTACAATATGGATAGTTAAGACCTAGTAAGAAGAGACACTCCTTCCATAGTTTATCTACATTCACAAAGTGATTTTTTAGATATCACTTGGGAGTTTTAAATAGCTACAAATAGGAATGTGTAATTTAGCCAGTTTTAAATAGAAACTAATACACTACTTATAGATGGACTGATTAAGTGGTGACTTTACACTAGACTGCATCAGACTGTTTGAAAATAATTTTTCAGTTGGATTACAGTTAAGAATTTATCAGAGTAACTGTCTTTATACCCAGTACAACTACACATACGGAAGATCATGTATGGAAGTACATTTCTTCCACTTACACATCTCTAAAGTTGCCTGTTCAACAAACATATCACATATCTGAGTAGTTGCCAATTTAGAGATCCTACTGCATTCCCAACTAATTTTCAATTGCCAGCATCCACAGCACATTCAGTAATACAGCCATAGCAGAGCATGTACATTAGCTAGTGAACAGCAGCCTTTAACAAGGAAAAAGCAATGACCTTAGATTGAAATGTAGCAACCTTGCAAGGTTAAGCTCATGCAAGACCAGCAAGTGAAAGATTTGGATCTCAAAACCCAAGAAGTCCTTGCTACAGGAAAACATATTCATAGAACATGACAAACTTTGCAACAATTTAACAGTGGCAATTGTCCAAAGTGAAACAGTTAAATACAAACTCAATGGGGAAAAAATGGAAGTTCAAATACAGAAATGGTCAGAATTCCAGGAACTCAATACTTAAAACTGGATGTTTGTATGTACACACACAAGACCATCCTAAATAGATTTACTTCACATTCTAAATCTTTTAAAAAACAACAACATTGGTTTGTATATTCAGTAGCAAGGATCTAACATCAACAAGAGCCAGGAAACTGTAAGAGGTAAAAGTCTGGGCTTTATTCATGAAATCCAATTTATATAAATCCAGTTAATCTACATGGACTTTTGTGCTTTGAAAAAATGTTCAAGTATTGGATATAAAAAATTCATCTAATGATTTCCGTAATTCTTATCTGTCTGTTAATTAATGACACTGTTTAAACATGGGCATCCATTACTTTGGATCCTACAGTCTAATTACCATGCTAAACATGAAGTCACAATATTATGACTTCATGGCAGGATTAAGCAATACAAGCTAGGCTGTGAAAAGTTTAACTCTTGTATAGTGAACAATCAGAAGTGTCCTGGCCAAGTAAGTTTTATATAGTCTTTCCTTCAAGTTTGCTCAATATTAATATTTTTGCCCCCAAGTAACCCATATGGGTTTGCTAAAACCCTCCTTTTGTTTTAAATTCTTACAAATATGCAACGTTCTTAAACAATTAAAACTACCACTGAAATATTCCCTTAGGAGAGCTGCTATCAAATTGTTTTTTAACTTACTGTAGACCAGTGTGATAATATATACTTTAATGGGATTTTATATATAGTTTGTCTGACAGTGGAAGTAGTTCTTCAACTGAGTTTCTTGCTTTAATAGTTTTAAGTCAAACTATTAATCCAGTAAGGATATACACCACATATTTCAGAAGCTTGTATCTAATAATGTTTTATTGCCTAACAAACTTGAAATAACAATTCATGTTTTCTTCCTTAATCATTTGATCATGTTTTCCTTCCTTTAGAATTTCACACACTAAAAATCTACAAATTAAACCTTTAATGCTTAGACAAAGATGGTCATCACATTATCGTAGAAGCATCCAATTGTGAATGAATATTTGAAGATTAAAAAGATACAGGTACAGAACTGTTAGACTTACACCTTAAAATACATTTGCTTTTGTTTTGTTTTTTAAAGTAGTAAGTCCTTTAAGGAGAGGCCTGCAATATGAATAAAAATCTAATCTTGCAGTTCATAGCTTAATGACCCTCCCACAACTAACGCAGAGCATTAGGTTGGTTTTGCTTGACAGTAATGTATGTGCACATAATGGGGATTTGAAAGTCATTTCATCCTTTACTTGAAACTTATTGAAACTTGCAAGAATCCTTTATTTGAGCATGGATTTTTGCATTTTTGATATCCTGCATTTCATTACTTCACTGGCTTACAAAGAAGAGACCCATCTGATAGGGCAGAGGAAGAGAGATAAATGACAGCCAAAACAAGACAAATAGATGTAATTTCAGATCAGCTTTCAGCATCCTTTAAAAACCATATTTACCTCATTTTTGTGTACTGCAATATAATTAAAAGGTGAAGAAAACCAGAAAGTTAGTTTTCATAAAATCTTGAAAAGAAAATGCAACAGTACAAAGTAGCACTGTACAAGTTCTCTAATTATAGTAAATAAAAATGGTTTCCACAGTACTCTATTCTTAAGTGTATGTATACTAAACACATGTACCAGAATATACCAAAATATTAAATATATCATTTTTAAAAAGGGACCGTCATATTTTGTATATACGTAACAACTGATGTTCTCTCATCAGTTCAAAGTTCATGTAATTCTTCATCAGTATTCATTTTATTTTATGGAGGAAAATACAGCACTAATGCCGCATTTCAACAATTACAAGCAATCTCACACACAATTAAGGGAAAAAGAGGGGAAATCTCTTCAATTTCAAGTTTTTGTGGAAACTTCAAGAGGGTGAGGAAAATATTAAGAAGTTATGAAAAATAACTTGGACAATAGTAGGCACATACATAATTTTAATGGAAGAGAAGTGCTAACCTTGGAAACAACCTGGGTTTTTTTTCCTGTCAGATTTGGCATTTATATATAACCTGATCTCAGACTTGACTAAACATCAAGGCTAATGTTATGTGTAGTTCTTTCTGAAATGGTTCTCTTTACCATGAAAATGTAAACACATGTTACTGCTTTCAATCTAATTCCAAATATGGGTTTACAGCATCACTGTAAAGATACTTACTGGCTGAAGCCTGAGGTTGAATGCGAGGTATTCCTCCATTTGGCACTTGAAAATTTGAATCACTTCTGCTGTTTTTCACAGACTCAGCATGGATGTTAGATGTCCTGGACAGGTTTGGAAGACTACGCCTTAGTTTTTCTGTATAAAAAAAACAATACAAAGACACAACGTACAATCTGATGCAGAAGACTGACAACATAACTGACGTTCTTCAAAAACTGATCTGAAAATTAATTTTGCAGTATAAAACTGCACTGCAAATTAAAAACTAAATACTATTTAGACCATTCTACTGTTCTACAGATTACATAATTATTTTCTTATGCCTCACGTATGAAATATTCTGCATGTATTTTCTTCCCAAATACTTAGCAATTTTGCTGTGTGCAAGTCAGAAATATAGCTGATTTTGAAACTCAAAGATTATCTGCATTGTGAACCTATGATTTTTTGTACTATATATTACACAATGTTTGACCATAGTAATTTTTCCCATCAATTTATGCCTAAGTAACAGTTTTTGAAAAAGTATTATATAATTAGTTTCCAATATATATATATAAATAAAAAAAAAAAAAGATTCATTCCACCTACTACTGAAGTGCAATCATCTGAGGTGAAACATGGTCGTTACTTAACAGTACAGTTTATTTTGACAAGACACTAACTGAAACTGCATATAGTTTTAGCTAGGCACAATTATCCAGAATGGAATTTGTGCCAAGATGCCAGGGCTAACACTTGTGTTTTTGCAAAGAGCACCATGGGATCTTTAAAATTCAAAAACTAAAGTCCAAGCCATTAAACACATTACACAAAAGTGCATATTCTTACATAGGTTTCCAATCTGCATTTTAAACAATTAACAGCTTTCTAAGGTCATTTCTACACTGGCATTTTCATCGTTAAAACTTCTGTCACTCAGCGACGTGAAAAAATAAAACAAACACACCCCTAACACCAAAAGTTTTAATGCCGAAAAGCACCAGTGTGGACAGCGCTTCATCAGCAGGAGCCACTCTCCTGTCGACAATGCTACTGCCCATTGTTGGGGGTGGTTTTATTTTGTCGCCGGGAGAGCTCTTTCCTGGCAACAAAGAGTGGCTACACTGTGCACCTTACAGCAGTGTGGCTGCAGCGGCACAGCTGCGCTGTTGTAGGGTGCACAGTGTAGACATAACCTAAGTAAGTATCTTTTGTCTGTACATTAGACTCAATTTAACAGAGCCATAGTTTGAGACGGTCATCTTCAGGGAATGCCCATACTCATACCCCTGCCAACTTGTTGAATAGAAGGACTGGAAAGACCTTCCCTTCCCAACTCATGGCATTTCCCTGTTCTGGGGATTCTAGCTAGGTTTTAATACCACATCCACTAAAGTATCGCAGCACCTTGGTTATTTGTCCCTGTGGAGCTTCTATGCTCTGCAGGGATTAGGACAGAACTCATTAGCTGCTCCATATGTCCCCAACCCAAGTAATGCTGGAGTTCATCCAAGTGAGAAGTGCTTTAGATGGGAGTGGGAGGACAGCTGTTTTATCAGGATGAGTGGCTGTTCACTGGGCCATCCTGATTTAGAAGAAATACAGTCAGTCAGATGCAGGAAATAGGTATATAATCCCTCATGTCACTGGACTGAAGTAAAAAATACAAGTGTGAGAGCTCTCAAGTCCCATTGGTATCCATGAGCCTTTGTATTTTTTTTTGGATAGCTTAGGTTTACCTGGTTTGCCACAAGTTATTGATCACTCACATTGCAAACCGAGCTCTACATTTATTTACAACACTATACTACTACATTAGTGCTCAGTGCACACAATTGAGACAAAGCTCTTTACCTTCACTTTTGACATTGCTAGTCTGTAAGTCTGTAGGATGGCCTTGAAGCGAAAGACGAGGTTGCTGTAAGCGGCTAATCATAGGCTGGGGTGACACTCTGTTATATTCCAGACCTCGAGCAGGTGATCGAGAACGAGGAGAATTCCTGGGAGACTGCTTTGGTGAGGGCCATGGTGAGTTGCGTGGCGATGGTGAGAACTTGTTAACAGCCGGATGCACTGCATGATGTGTACTGTCTTCTTCATCCTCTAAGCTCTGTGCATCAAGTTCCTGATCACTAAACGTACCTCGTCTTGTAGAATTGCAAGAGGAACCAGAACTACGTCGAGAAGTAGTGGCTGCATACTCCTGCCGGAGACCTGACAACAGTAAGAACGTTGTTTACAGATTATCTTAGACTAGAAATGGATACTACTATATAGATGATGTATACAAATACCTACCCCAAGTTCAAAGTCATATTTAGCAAATCCTAGTTCCTCTTATTTGAGGATTCCATTTCATCCCAGATCTGTACTAACAAAGTTATCTGATAGTTGGTAGCCTATGTGAAATAAGGAGCTGATCTCTGTCCCTTTCCTGTGACGGGTTCCTCAATCTTGTTTTTTTCCATAGTGTGGACCACATCTTATATTTTTGGTTGCTCACCTCCCCCTTATATCTGCATCATAACACTGACAACTACAGCAATTACTTACCTAGAAAAATAATATTAGAAAGAATATTAAATGTATTTCTTACTAACAGCACTAATAAGCAACTGGAAGTAAGACCTGTGTGATCAGCCAGCTTTATACGTAGACCACCAGCAAGTGGGCCACAAGCCAGTTTGAGAACTATTCTGGTAGATTAGTAACCATGATAATTAGCACCTTTGGCAATCTCCACAGAAGCTAAAAACAAAATAGACAAAAGGCTGAACAAAGGCTACATCAAAACTACATCAAGTGCATGACTGCTTTTCACATCTGTACCTGTTCTGTGGACAAACAAAAGAATTTATTCTCCAGGCTTTGAGCACTGAGCTCACCAAGCCAGATGCATGCTAAAGCAGTACTTGTCCCCTGAAGAAGGGACTTAGGATAATAGGGGAGTCCAACTAGCATTTAAAAAAAGTCCACTGTGGGCTATCAATTTGCCTCTCCTGTCTGCCTGTATTTCTTTTGCCCCTTACCTCTAAATCCAACTCCTTACAGCAACTTTATCCTCCTCTAACCAGAAGGCAAAAGGATCAGCCAGTCATGTTACAGAAAGTGCCACAGTTTGCAGAACTGCATAAAACCTATACCTATTTTCCATCCCCATCCCCTCCAACAACTTAGTGTGCAATGCCTCACCCACCTTTTAAGGACTTCTGCCCAAAGTACAAGTTTGGGGGACCATTTCAAACCTGGTTTTCCCATGTAGTAGTTCATTGCTCTAACTTTACCATTAGGGCCATCTATTTGATAAGTCTCAGCAACTCCTGCTCGCTCCTCTACCATTCTTCCCCCATTGCTGCGTAAGAAAGTTAAAAATGTCTGCAGCTGAAGTTTAAAGGAATTATGTAATCAAAGAAGAGTTGCCTTTCAGTATGCAAAATACTTACTTTCCTCCTGCATCCGAGCTAGAATTTGCACATCTGTGACATTAGTTAGCTTGTAATTTGATCCAATAGAGTCTTCATCCATTTCTGAAGCACTTAATTCACTGTCTATAGAGGACTGTGGGCTTAGTGAAGGATTTCTATCTGCTGAACTTTTAAAATGACCTGTACAAGAATAAAGAAATTAAAGTAAAACCCACAAAATACACTGCAGTGTATTTCAATTGCTCAGTAGCTACTAGTTTTTCATAGTAGTTCGGTGGCTACTAGTGGATGAAAGACTGGATGTCCCACTATCTATCAAAACAACTAATTCACTAGACAAACTCAGACAGGGAATAAGGCTTTTTTTAAAGTAGTGAGGGTAATAAACCATTGAAACCATTTTCAAGCATTGTGGTGGATTCTCCACAAAATTGGATGTTTTTCTAAAAGATGTGCTCTAGTTTAAACCAGAATTATTTTGGGGAAGTCCTATGGCCTGTGTTATACAGGAGAGCACACTACATTATTACAGGGGTCCTTGCTGGTCTTAGAATCTATGACTTTATAAACTTTAAGAGATTTTATTTTCAAGAGGTAAACTTCAAGAGATTTGCTGATAACTGCATATGCAACGTGTTAACTTACAATCTTAAATATGTAACTGGAATTTAATACTTATGTAACTTAGGTAAAAAAAATCTTTTTTTATACATCCAGTAACCAATACTATTTGTTTAAAGTTGTTCTATTAATCAACATTTGCCGAACTGTACAAGCTGCTAGAAAGTCTTTCACATTTCCGATGTCTTCCCCATTCTCCAATAGGTCTGCTGATGTCCCAGAGAAACTGACAGTCAAAAAGCCAAAGATAAAGGCAAAAAACTGTCAAAGGTTATTGTGTGCGTGTCAGACTGCAGTTTCACGACATACCTTTCATACACACGCACACACTTACTTCACACCAAGATTATAGGGTACCACAAGATTCTACACCCCTGCACTGATGCTGCCTATACCAGTGCCTCAGTGTATAAGAGAATTGTAGGCTTTGCAGCCATATTAGTGCAGATAACCATTATAAACATACATTCCAAAAAGCTGCACCAAACCTTTTAATAAATGCAATATGACTCATATCCATACAATTAAGTTACATGCATTATTTGTCCATGTAACGGTACTTGACTAGTACAGAAAAGACCCAGAGGGAAACAGCATAACTATACCTCATACCAAAATAAGCTGGCCAAATACTTTTCCTATAAATTTAGTATCTTACATATGATGCAGGCTTCCTACTGAAACTCAAGTTGTTAGTACAGTATATTATCTTTTCTTATCCACATAAGCTTTAAGTCCTTACTATTCCAACCCACAACTCAAGAGCACACAATGTTTTTAGAACAGAAACTTACCTGAGCTACCAGGAAATACGAGCTGTTTCACTAAAGGGGGTTTCACTGGTGTTGAGGAAGGCGAGTTGAAACCACTGCTGTAGGGGCTGCTAGCATTTGGACTATAAGGGCTTGTGTAACTGACCGCACTGAAAGGGTTACTGTACAAACTCGGTCTCTTGAGGACTGTATGAAAAGGGGGAAAAAAGCCACATTGAAGGAGTTGGTGAAGATCAACATAGATACAGTAGTATTTAAAGTAATTCAACATGATTATGTTACTAGGCAATTCAAGTAAAACAATTCAGTCACCAGAAAAACATTGTGTTTTTAGGTTTACAAGAAGTGCCTATCTTAGGTTCCAGACACATACAATCATAAAAAATACACCCAAAAAATGAGAGAATAATAACCCCTAACAAGTTTTCCTCACCCAACTCAATAGTACTAAATCCACACCACTTAACTCACCTCCGCTTCTAAAGACCAGTAGATAAGCCTTGTAGAGTGCCCTATAGCTCAGACTGTGGGGGTGGAAAGGAAAAGTGAAGCAAACTCTTTCATAAAATACCAGACTCTAGGCTTCCCCCTTTTTACAGGACAGGCTCAAGCACCTTGACTATTGTTAACTGCTATAGTAACAAATATAAAAGCAGTCTCTAAGGTACTCAGGACAGAAAAGGTTAAGGTGAACCAACTTGAATTGCACACAAGCAAAATGGAAGCCACGGCACATATCCATGCAAAGAGGGTTGCTAAGCAAGAGGGCAACTGCATTTGGTACTAGTTAAGCAGGCTTCTGAAGCAACCATACACAATTCATGATGCACTTGGGAAGGACAAAGTTCTGGCTGCCAAAACATGCTCTCATTGACAAGAAAATTGTGACCTTTTTCTTTCCAAAGTACAAACAGGAAAAGCGCTCTTGGTCTTTGCTCTACAGCTGTTGCCCTCAACATCCAAAAAACCAGTTGCATGTATATAATAAGACCTTCAGAAGTAAAGTGAGTAATAGGATACCTCAGTCAAAGGAGTCAATGGCAGCCTACCAGAATAACCTTCTATTCTCATTCTAGTTGAGCCTCATCCAGCTCTTATACAAGCCCTTAACTCAGGGGTGGGCAAACTTTTTGGCCCGAGGGTCACATCTGGGTATGGAAATTGTATGGCAGGTCATGAATACTCACAAAATTGGGGGTTGGGGTGCGGGGGTGTGTGCGGGCTCCAGCTGGGGGTGCGGGCTCTGGGGATGAGGGGTTGGGAGTGAGGAGTGTGCTCTGGGCTAGGAGCGAGGGGTTTGAGGGCAGCAGGGGGATCAGGGCTGGGGCAGAGGGTCGGGGCGCGGAAGGGGGTCAGGGGTGCAGGCTTCGGGTGGCACTTACCTCAAGCAGCTCCCAGAAGCAGCAGCATGTCCCCCATCCAGCTCCTATGCAGAGGCACAGCCAGACAGCTCTGTGCCTGCCCCATCCACAGGCACTGCCCCTGCAGCTCCCATTGGCCGCAGTTCCTGGCCAATGGGAGCTGCAGGGGCAGCATGAAAAGCTACCTGGCCGCCCCTCCGTATAGGAGCCGGAGGAGGGGCATGCCGCTGCTTCCAGGAGCCGTGCGGAGCAGGGCAAGCCCCCGACCCCACTCCCTGGCTGGAGCGCAGGGTAAGCCCCACTACCCAGCGGGAGCTCGAGGGCTGGATTAAAACATCTGGAGGGCCAGATGCAGCCCCCGGGCCATAGTTTGCCCATCCCTGCCTTAGCTAATCACTCGGATTGTATATTAATGAAACCATCTGGGTATGATGAAAGATGTACAGTTGCAAACTGTATGCACATTGAGACACCACAGCTCTTTGTCTCCCCTAGTGGTGTCATTACTTCTTAAACACAATATCATCATCTGATCTAAAGGGAAATTCTTCAATCAAGTCTACCTTTGTCTAGGATTCAAAGTGACTTGACTACAATTCAAAGCACTTCAGAAGTGTACACAGAATATTTTAAAAAGTAGTATTTGCATGACCCACATTACAGAACTGCCACTAAATTGTCATCCATAAAGACCTCTACCCTACCTGAGGCTTAAAGTACCTTCATGCTACAGAAGAATGACAAAATAAGGCTGTGGTGACAAGTGTCACTCAAATCTCGAAAGATCATAAAACTGCAAATAGTTTGGTTGAAAAGCAAGATGATTCACAATTATTCAAATGAGGTCTCCAGAGTTTCGTGGCACCGTGTATACCTAAAAAACTAACACGTTAACTCCCAGATGTTTTACTGTAAAAAAAAAAAAAACCCTAAACAAAACACCGTTCTTAGTACTGCTCAAGTCTATCTGAATATTTATTTATTTTGCACAAAAGAAAAAGCTTCAGATAAAGCTGAATGGTGAAGATATACTACTATTATACCTCGGTATCAGAAACAATATAACCAGGGGTAAGTGACAGATTCTTTATTGAAATAATTAAAGTGCACTGCTACAGCAGCAAAATTTACACAGAAACATTGTTTAATTAAGAGTAAACTGTCCTTGCTGCCAGCGTTACTTCCTCTGGGTTTTGTATGTTGGTGTAAGAGGAATGTAATATTTTGGGGTGAAATGCCTCAGAGAGGTCAAATGGTTGCTTATTTGTGATCAATATCTGTTCAAATAGCAAAATTTTATAAGATATTATTCTTGCTTCAGAAACTCTCTCTGCTCATGAGGGCAAATAAATGTTTAATGTATCAAAGTTATCACACTATAGTTAGCCTACATTAGCTGCTGAACATGCTGTAGCTTATAGTGGACGAGTATATTTTGGACAAGTACAATAGAGTTTTTCCTCCCAGTAGTGCAGGATTGTTCACTTCTGTGTATTTGCTATTGTTTTTAATATTTTGTCCAGTCAATTGGGCTCCACCTCTACTGTTGCAAGGTTATTCCACAACCTAGCAGTTCTTATTAGGACATTTCTTATGTCCCTGCTTTTTAGCCTAATTTTTTCAGTTTGAATCTTGAGTGGCTCCAAGGTTACCGTATATACTCGTTCATAAGCCGAATATTTTTGGTAAAAATGTGATGCATCAAAGAGCGTGGGTCAACTTATAAACGGGTCTACATCAAAATAAGATTATTTTAAACTCTATGGAATCATTTAATTGAATATCTAATACACTGTCGTTTTGTTTACTTGGAGCGTCGGCAGGTATGGAGCCCCTCAGTTCCATGTGGCCGCAGTTCGCTGTTCCCAGCCAATGGGAGCTGCAGGCCATAGGGAGCTGCGGGGCTCCATGCCTGCAGACGCTCGAGCTAAACAAAACATCCCAACCCACCAGCAGCTTACCCTGACGGCTGGGAGCCAAAGTTTGCCAACCCTTGAAATATAGGGTTGGCTTATGAAAGAGTCATACAGTTTTTGCTATTTTTACCTAACCATCTTGTGGAGTCGGCTTATAAACGAATGGGCTAATGAACGAATATATACGGGGTATATTGTTTTCAGATTAAGTTCACAGTATACTTAACTACTTAGATAGCACTACATCTCAGGTCACTGAAAAACAGGATGTAAACATCCCAGAGCTATGATTACTTCAGATTGATCTATTATACCTGTTCAAGTGTGTCCGCTTAAAAAAGGTAGTCTATTTGTAGTTGAATACATGCATTACACTTTGATTAGGAAATTAATCTTCTAACTTAACTCATCTTACTACAACAGGGGTCGGCAACCTTTCAGAAGTTGTGTGCCGAGTCTTCATTTATTCACTCTGATTTAAGGTTTTGCGTGCCGGTAATACATTTTAATGTTTTTTAGAAGGTCTCTCTCTATAAGTCTATATATTATATAACTAAATTATTGTTGTATTGTAAAATAAACAACGTTTTCAAAATGTTTAAGAAGCTTCATTTAAAATTAAATTAAAATGTTGATCTTACGCCGCCGGCCCGCTCAGCCCGCTGCTGGTCTGGGGTTCTGTTCACCTAGGCCGGCAGCGGGCTGTGCGGGGCCGGTGGCCGGGACCCCACAGCCCAGTGCCGCTCAGGGGTTCCATCTGCCAGCTCCTGCCAGTCGGGATGCTGGCTGCCAGACCCGCTCAGCCCACTGCTGGTCTGGGGTCCTGGCCCTGCCCACATACAGTAGGTACCTACCTTCTCCCGGGTTCTGGCCCATTCTCTTCCTCTCTCTGCACTGAGCTGAGGGTGGGAGTGCACTGAGCACAGGGCTGGGGGTGAAGGGTCTGGCCAGGAGCTAGAATGAGGGAGGGAACCTCAGGGTTGGGGCAGGAGATTTGGGTGTGGGGCACTTACCTGGACAGCTCCCATTTGGGGCGAGGAGTGCAGGTGGGAATGTTGGGGGGGGGGCGCACGGGCGCCTGTTTGTTGCGCTGGGGGGGGGGGGGGCAAGAGTCAGGATATGGGGGGTGCATAGGGTGAGGGGGTGCTGGGTATGTGGAGGGGTGCAAGAGTCAAGGCAGAGGGCTGGGGGGATGTGAGGGGATGCAGGTGTCAGGGCGGGGGGGAACTGGGTATGTGTGGGGGTGCCAGAGTCAGGGCTGGGTGTGTGTGAGAGGGGTACAGGGCTCAGGGCAGGGACCTGGGGTGTGTGCGGGACTGCAGGGATCAGGGCAGAGGGCTGGGTGGGGATGTGGGGGGGGGGTCAGGGCAGAGGGCTCCCGCCACTCCTGCGGTCCCCAGCTGGCTCACCCACTCGGGGCCCCGTGGTGCACCGCACGAGCGCAACTAGTGTCCCCCGGCGAGAGTCTCCCCCTCTGGCTGTGTCTGGAGGAGCCGCTCCAGGCGGCGCATGACCCCGCGGTATGTGAGCTCCTCGCTCCAGGGCTCTCTGGCCATCACCGATTCCCGCCCACCCACACCTACTGTGAACTCAGCGCCGCCGGGCCGCAGGGCTCTCCGCTCCTCCGAGCAAGTACCAATCCATGGCCGCGGCCGGGCGCCTCCTCCCGGGGACACTCAGCAGCCGGCGCAGCTGCTGCTGCCGGCCTCTCCTGCCTCCATCGCCCCCGCTTACTGCCGCTGGGAGTCGGGACCGGGTCCGGCAGCAAGCCTGCTCCCCCAGTGCGCCACCAATCCACCATGGCCAGCTATACCAAGGCGGCCCAGGTGAGCGGGCCCCTCCGCGCCCCCGGGCAGGGCTCCTCGCCAGGTGAGGGGATGCGGGAGCCCATAGGCAGGCCACTGAGGTGGCTCCTTTCTGGGGCGATGCGGGCTCTGCCCCTCACTGGCTGTGTGTCCTCAGGACTCGGGCAGGCAGCAGCATGCCATTAAAAATCAGCTCGCGTGCCATCTTTGGCATGCGTGCCATAGGTTGCCGACCCCTGTACTACACTATGAATGAAAACTCCAAGGGAAAAAAGGCAAAATTTGACTTCCCTTCTTAAAGCTAGCTCCTTGACTATTGAAGGTATTCTATCTCATAGTACAACTGAATTATCAACTTTCTTAAAGTGTTCATTTTGCACAGTATAGCAGGTGAAGAGCGTCTCATCATGCGTAGTTTTAAATTAAGTTTAACTGCAATTAAGCTGGCTACTAGGAGTTATGCACTCTTGCCAAAGAAAGGTTACAATCAGTTTTTAAAAAAAATCTATATATATGCACTGCAAAACATTCAAGGATGGCCCCCGCAATGTGCTGACTTGTGAGATCCTAGTACAGTTATACAGACATGAAAATCTTGAAAAATATGGGATTTTTTTAAAAGGCATAGGTAAAAGTCCTCATGTTCCTCAAAGATCTAACTGTAGCATTCTGCTGTTGCTGAAACTGTGAAAGGCAGAAAGAAGGCTGTGATCAATATACTAATACAGCAGTGGTGATGAAGGACCTGGGCAAAGGGCTGACCCTCTGCTCTAATGCACTGAACTGCTTGACCTGGATTTGTTTAATTCCTTTTACTCAATGTCTTTTTAAGTTAGGAGGTGCTACAAGAGACTCAGTAAGGGTTTTCCACACCTGGTGCCACAGGATTAAAATAGCATTCAAGTTTTTAAAATGCATAAACTGTCAGTTGTATTCAGAATAGGTGCGAGGACAGAAAGTTTGTATTCTTAAAAGTTTACATCACAATAGTGCCAAATATCACTTAAGAGATTACAGAATTAGGGTGGCCAATTTAATAGAATATCTTTACGATATTTCCACTCTATTTATACAAGTTCACAGAATACAGTGTTTAGAACAGAACGAATGCAGTTGTATTACAAAATGCATCTAATTTAGAACAGCATCTGGAATTCTAAGCAGATAATCTTCTGATAAAATGGACCAGAGTTCTCTTGATATTGAATCTCCCCGATCCAAGTGTAAAAACTGATCTCCTTTATGTTCCAACTGAACCTTGATCCTCATGCCAAAAGAAACAGTGCCCACCACTTGTGTGTTAAAAAAAAAAGGTGAACCCAATCCCCCGTTCATCTGTAAAAGGCCAAAATAGTAAAAACAGGCCTGCTCTGTATTAAAACATATATATACACTGTATACACACACAAAGATATATTAAAAGAATGTTTAGATTGCAAAATCAAGAGCTCAAAAATTAAGAAATGCCAAAATTAAGAGTGTCTGTGCAATCTTAATTCGGCCTTCTTGCGCATATGGATTATGATACAGTCTAATTATATAGTCACATACTATTCTTTCCACAGAATCTCTCATTCTATATACAGCAGTGGTCACCAAAATGTTCAGGGTCATGCCCCCTCTTATCTCTGTCTGCACTACCTCCTACCCCCAGGCCATGGGTAGGAGCTTGGGGCCGGGGGAGGGTCATGGACAGGGGTAAGGGGATCCTGGGTGCAGGGCTGGCAACTGGGGCCAGGGCCAGGAGCAGAGTTGGGTGGTGGTCCCCTACAGCCCATGTGGGGGTTGGGCTGGGCACCAGCCGTGCCCCCCCACCTGAATGGTCCTCCATGCCCCACACTCTAAGGAACTCTGGTGTACAGGATGAACCTACTCTGGAGATGACTCAGGGTTGGATAGTGAAGGAAACTTGTCTGTAGGGCCCCTGCTTCATTGGCTGTAGAAGTTGGAAGGTGTCAGTGAATAAAACGGGGCTGCAGGAAGATAAAGGATGATCTCATGGCTAAAGTAGCTGAATGCCACAATGAGAATCTGGATTCTACTGTTACCTCTGCCAGAGTTCCTAGGCAATACTGAGCAAGTCACTTAAAACTTTTCACAGTGTGTTCCTCAATGTTCTGGTTCATGACTGAGTAATTAAGGTCTCATATGCAGAAGGGCTGAGCACTCAAAGCTGCAACTGATATGAAGCCTTGGGAACTGTGGTTTGAACATATAAAGTGCTATATAATGCTAAGTATTCTTGTTACAATGAAAACAGTTTTTTATAATGGGAAGAGTCTGGTCATCTTAATAAGCAGTGCTACCAGACCCACCTATAATTCCTTGTTAATACATGTCACAATTTATCCAGGTGAACAATACCGCTCCACATGAACTTTCAGAATATTCCCGAGAACAATGTATAGTCTTCCCCCATCCCTGTCTCCCAAGGAAAAGAAAAAAGTCTGCATTTGGAAACATACATAATCTATGTACAGTAACTACTTTTGATAGGTAACATTAACAAATTGATCTACGCCTGTCTTCTGGCAAAAATCATGAGATTCCCAAGAGGATTTTTTCAAGTACGTTAGCATTTCATGCCTAAGCTAATTTTTTTTAATGGATCAGTTTTCAGAATCATGGCCAACCTTTCTGAAATCCAGAACTTTTTAATTTAATGAAAATCACGGCTGGCAAACTTATTCTGGCAGCTTCAGTAGTAATTCAAACTGACCAGAAATAAAATCTGTCATTAAGTGTAAAGCTGGCCCCAAACAAGTCCAATGCTTAACTCAAAAATGGATTTTCCATTCCATGAGTGACGTGGTAATAGTTGTTATGCATATATCCAGAGTGATTTGTGCAACATAAGGAACCATATACTAGTCTTGCTTTTTATGACAAATATTTAAGCATGGACAACATACCCAGCACTGTACAAAACTGCCCCAAAGATTTCACAATGAAAACACAATTTAAGTTGCATCCCTTGTCACCAAACTGCCATACCACCTCTCATCCCTGCCCCTTTTTGTTTTGGGACATTTTTTCAAACAAACAAAAAAAAAGGCAAAAGCAATAGGTTTTTATAAATGCAAATAGATGCCAGCATTCTGTTATCAGGCACTGACTCAAGTTTTTTAAAATAGAATCCGTTTCACTTCCTAGTTTGAGAGGCTCAAGAAATCATTTAGTAGTCTTAAATTAATCCCACCAGGACTGTTTTGGTTTACATGAACATGATGATGTAAGGACACCTGGATAGCCTTTCTACTCTACCCGCATAACCCATTTTTATGAGCAAAGTAATGACAGAATACTTTAAACAGAATACTGTTTCACGAGAGAAGACCAAGCAGGTGACACTCATGCACTACAGTCATGTAGAAACCCAACAGTGAAACACCCTTGAAACATACACCACAGACTCCCCAGCCATTTTTTAATTAAAAAAAAAATCACAATATGTTTAATACACAATGTAGGGATAGACGATTTCACATTATATATATTATATAGTATAGGTGGGGCTAGTAGCACTGCCTACTGAGGCTGCTTAACACTTTCCATTTTAAAACCATTTTCAGTTGCTTATCACTTGATCAAATGAACTGTTTGGGCAGAAGTCGTCCATGCTAGGTACATGTAATCATGTATTATGATAGTCTTTAATTACATGTGCCCAAGGGGGCTGATTTAAAGTTCCACAAGCAGCCTTAATTCTAGCATTTCCTAACTTTTGAGTTCTTGATTTTGAAACTTTATTATAATGTTCTTTAAACATACTGTGTGCGCAATTTCCTAGGTTTTTTTAAAAAGCAAATGGAATTTTTAATAAATTCCAACTTGTGGCACCATATTGACCCCTATCTGGATCATCAGCACAGTTAGAACCCTTAGGTCCACCACACATAACATGGCTACTAGACTAGAAGGAGATAAGACCCACTGTACCTGTGAGTTTCGCAGGTATTTGCTGACAGCCAAGGCATGGTGAGATTCAGCAACCTTGGGTTCCATTCCAGGGTCTGGAGGGGAGTGTGCTCTACTGGACACAGACTCTTCTGCCCCATTACCTGCAACCAGTCCCTGACACTTCCTCGCAACTAGCTCATTGTCACAATCCCCTGCCCCAACTCCACTCCTCCAAATGTCTCATCCCAGTCTCCCTGCTCAGTCAAGCCAAGTCTCCCTCTCTGGGCTCTCTGAGTCCCAAGCTTCCCTTTCTGTCCCAACTCCATGTCCCCAGTCCTTGCTCAGCCAGTCCAGTTCCCACTCCTGGCTTCTTGTCTAATCTATCTCCCCTCTCCTCTGGTTCCTTTCCCAGGCCACTGATCCAACCTGACTCTCCAGTCCCTAGCTCCTTGTCCTAATCACTTTGCCCAGCCAATCCTAGTTCCCCCACTGCACCTCAGCTCCTTGTCAGATCTATCTTCCCTCTCCCACACTGGTTTCTAATCCCAGCTCCTTGTAAAACCTGTCTCTCTTCCTTTCCACTGGCTCCTAAACCCAGTCCCATCGTCTAGAGTATCCCAGTCATCATTCCCTCCCACACCAGCTCCCAGAATTCTTCTCCCCAGCCCCGCCTCCTGTCCCAGTCTTTTTGTCCAGTCAGTCCCAGTGTCTCTCCCTCCAATTCCCTGTCAAGTCGCAGTCTTAGACTACTTGTCCCCATCTAATCCTTTCTGTCTCCCTAGTTCAGCTTTTGTCCCCCTCTGCATTAAATCCAACTTCCTCCTTCATGCTGCCAAGGTGCCAGCAAGGGGTGGAAGAGGGGGAGAAGAGAAGGGGTCACTGATCACACAGGAGATACAGGCTTCCTGCTCTCAGTACCAGTGACAGGTCCTACCCCAGCCCAGAATTGCTGTGAACAGGAAAACTCCAGCTGTGCCCCTATAGCCCTGCACTGAAGGAAGCATGCTCAATTACTCTGTGGGGATGGAACATGCACAATCAAGTAAGCACTAGGAGCTGTGAGGGGCTCAAGTATGCTCAGTGAGGATAGAATCTGCAGAGATTGTAGTTGCTAAAATCAGAAAAGTCTCTATTTAGCAAATGTGAACTGACATTTGTCAAAGGTATGTAACTTGAACAAATATACTTGGATTTTCATGGGGATGACAAAAGGCATATCCCTGCTACAAAGGCCACCACCACGCCAAATTTCAAAATTTTAGCTAGAGGCAGACACCCAGAATGGAAAATTTAAGATCAAAGTGTGGCAAAGTTAAGGTTTTGGGAAGTGTTGTGCAATATTAGTAATAGGTGGTACTAACAGTCCTGCCTATAATTTCACATACATATAAAATGAGACTGCAATCAGGAAGATAAAATATTACTATTACATTCATCTTTTGGGGAGGTTTACATTTTTTCCCCTTCCTGATTTAATTCACTTTTCTTATAGGTATCTCCTATAGAGTCTTCAGCGCCTCTTCCTTCTCTCCCTCCATCTCTCTCTCTTTTCTTAAGATACATATACAAAAATATTCTTCCCCACATATTTCCCTACATTTCCTGTTTTTCCTTTCCTCTCCACACAAATTTACCACACTTTTCTAAATTATATTAATCTTTCTTCTGCCTAACCCAACAGCAGTTGACATCTATACACAGGACCTGAACATACCATTAGCCACAGACATAAAACGAGAACACCCCAATATTTAGGACAACACCAAAAACGGTCCAGTCGTTAAGATGCTAGCCTGGGACTTGGGAGATCCAGGATCAAATCTCACTTAGTCCGTGCCTCAGTTCCCTTTGTAGGATTAGAATAATAGTAATTACTTACCTCACAGGGATGTTTGAGGCTAAATACCTTCAAGATTGTAAAGCATTTAGATGCTATGTAATTAGTCATACAGAGGCCTAAAATAGGGAAGCCCACTCTAGCTACTAAGAAAAGAGCAGATACTGGGATTCCCTGAATCTTACTTCAGGGGGTTCTTCATCTTTTATAGCCTCTAGAACTAGGAGTTGCCTGAAACTTGACCCCCATTTTCCCCAAAACACCTTTGACTGCTGGAGGGAGGAACATATTATGTTTTCCCTATCCACTCAAGAACCTCCAGGTGAGCTGGGAGGAGAGGCCATACTATTCTTCTCCCAGATTCCTGCACACTGTGATGGAGTTTTCTGCTATCCTACTGCTCAGTCATTTTCTGGCTTAGCTGAAGGGTAAATGTCTTCATTACTGTAACTCTTCCAGTTTCTATTTTTAAGCAATGCTCTCCAGTGAATAGCTCTAGTGCAGTGGTTTTCAATCCAGGAGTCCGTGGACTATGTTTAAAATTTCCCAAGGGGTCCTCAAAGGGAAATTTCTTAGGGATCCGCAAATAAAAAAGGTTGAAAACCACTGCTCTAGTGCAAGTCCCTACTGCTGATCATTGTTCCCCTGATCAGCAAAGTGAAACTGACATGATTCTTTTGAATTTCACTGCTACCTGCAGGGTTCTGATTAGTTTTCACTCTCCTAAACTCAGCAAGACTTGAACAGCAGAACTGCCTGTCTTTGTACTTAGCTTGACAACACTTGTAGGTTTAATGCTTGTTTCATATTTGGTTCATGCACACAAGAAGGGCTAGAATTTTATGTTTTTAAATGAAAGCTTAAATTCTGTAGTAGCTGATGGTACTTTCACAGGAAAACTGCTTAGCACTGGCAAGGGGGATTTTCAAGACCTGGACAATGGAATTGTGGTTGCTTATTCCAGGCTGAATTTAGCCCTCTACATTCAGTTTAACCGAAATATGTAGTTTCTTGCAAACTCCTTGAATTTGGATCCATGATATGCAATAGCACAAGTTCAGAGATCCCAGTGATATCTGGGCACAATTCAGTGTTCAGAATTTCAGTCTAATCTTTGTATTTCAGTCTAGGAGGCCTTCCACAAGATATGCACTAAATTACCAAAAGAAATAGTTTTCCTAAATTGTTAAGATGAATATTTGAGCTAAAAAGCAAGATAGTATATGTGAAGGGCAGGAAAGAGGGAGGGGGTGAAACAAGACTTTCATATTAAAGACAGTAATGGGGATAGTGGTGACACAATGTGGAGAACTGAGGAAAGTTATTTTTTGTCACAAAGTTTAAGTTAACAGCAACACATTCAGAAGGAGATGTCAGAGAGAGGGGCTGAAATGTGGGATGTAGTGGAAGAAGACTGTCCAGAATGGAAAGGTAGATTTGTGAGTTAGTGTTAAGATGGTAGTTGAAAAACAGACAGATCAGGCTGCCCCAGATAAAGGGTATAAAAGAGTAACAGACAGTAGCTGAGGAAAAAGCTCTGTAGGTCTCAGAATGGGAGACAAGAGCAACGGCCCACCAAGAGACATTAGAACTTTAAGGGTAGGAAGCAAACAAGGAGTCATAAAAGCCTAAAGAGGACTTGATATCAGGAAGGAGGGTGTGCCTGATTGTAAAATGCAGCAGAGAAGCCAAAACGAAAATCAGGCCCTTGAGTTTTTAGCCAGAAAGAAGTCAAAATGAAATCAAGAGAGCAGAAGTCAGGCTAGAGGGGATCCAGGGTGGAGTTCAAGAGGAGGAACATGGCAACTCTAGGGAATGGCACATTCAGTCTGCTTAGAGATATAGAGTCAGAAAGAGATGAGCAGCAGGTGCAATAATGGATGAGGATTTTTTGAGGTTAGTAGAGACAAGAACTTTAGTTTGAAGAAGTCAGTGGAAAGAAAGGTTGAGGGGAGAGGAAAGGGGAGAGTTTAAACTTCATAAGTGAGAGGGCATGAAGTTGAGGGGGCAGGAGGAAAGGTTGTGATCTATCTTTCTTTCTAACAGTAGATCTTGTTGATACTTTATTTAAAAGTCAGCAAAATCCCACATGGAGATAGAAGAGAAAGGAGGCGTTTAGAAGAGAGTTAAAGGTTGCAAATAAGTGTCAAGGATTATGGAAAGGAAGTGCTATTTGGCAAAGAAGAGAGAACTAAAGACAGAATCAGGCAGCTAGGTATTAAGTACCTAACTCCCACTAGGACATCAACAGGAGTTGTGAGGGGGGACCTCATCAGCATTTCACAGGACCAGGCACTCAGTCATTAGCTGCAGTTTTGAGTGTTAAGTGGCTCCTTTATCTCAGGGCCAATTATATCTTTAAGACATTAGTCTCTATCATCTTGGAAAGGAATAACCAACATCCCAAATCTACTGAAAAATCCATTCAGTGTCCCAAAATTATTAACTAACCTCAGTCTCCATCTCCTTAGCCAAGAACAAAAAACAAAACAAAAAATCCCCAGCTGATTTAGCACAGAGCTAATGCATATCTAAATGTATTAAGGGCAAATGCACAGAGTTTATCAGCCAGATAGTTCTGTTCTCCCATCAAGAGTTTAGACTTCTAACTAAGGCAGCAGACAAATTCTAGATTAAGCAGCTGGACTTCCAAAAAAAAAAAAAAAAAGATTTATGTCTTGAGAAGAAGCAGAAACTGGCCAAAATATCACTACTCAGGAGGCATAAACTACTGGAATCATGATTCACGTGGTCTATTGCTTCCTCCTTTCTTCTATTTATCTGGCCCAAACCGTAGGTAGAGTGAATTGCCATCTGAGAAACGTAACAAAATCTTAAGATTGAAGAAACTCCTCCAACCCTCAAATCACTGGCAGAATATAATGTATATTTATTCTAAAACAAGGTTTGATGTTAAAATGTAAAACACAACGTCAACACACGTGCTGATGCATGAACTCACCTGACATTATCTGTTCAAGCCTGTGGATCAGTGATTTTTTAGCACATTCAATATCAGGACTTGGATAATCGAGTACCTGCCTGCACCAAACTAATGGACTAACAGATTTCTGCACTGGAGTCAGTTTCTTCTTTGGTGACGTATATAACCTAAGAGAGGAAAAAATATATGATGTTAGGTAAGTGGGCATTTTAAGAAAATGCTAGGTACTATGCAATTTTTGTTCTCAGCTACCAAAATGGGAGCACACATCAACATTGGTAGACAAACTGCACATTTACTTTGTTCATTCATAAAGTCAATGTGGTGTTCTTCTCATCATCCTTCTTCCAAATACTCCAAAGAAAGAATCATCCAATACCCAAGAGCACAGCCACTACAATCAAAACCAACATACAAATAAAGCTGAGGAAAGTTATCTAGCTTCCAAAAAAAATAAGCAGGAAGAATTTTTAAAAATTGAGGTAAGTAATTACATTGCCCCTTAAAGTGGTGTAAAAGAGGTATCTGACAAACGTAGGACAGGTCTACTCTAGGAGTGCTTTGCTAACTACACTACCAAAGTGCTCCTAGTGTAGACGTGGCTTATACCAGCAAAACTGTACTTCTATTGTTTTTTTCCAACCCCAACCCCATTCCCACCCTCCAAGCAAGATGAGCTATACTGGCAAAAGTGCAATTTTCCCAGTATAGCTGTGTCTACTCTAGGTGCATTTGCCAGCACAGCTGTGTTAGTCCAAGATCACACCTCTTCACACCCATGACCAACATAGCAATGCCAGAAAAAGTCTGTAGCATAGAAAGTGAAATTCATATTACATAGTGGAAGCTCAGTTGATAACATACAGATATACTGGATTTGATTTTCAGATATGCTAAGCACCTATAGCTCCCACCAATTTCTACTGTTATCTGAAAATCAGAGGCAGTTACTTTTTATACCCACTTAGTGTACAAAGAATTGCATACAAATTATGCCATTTTATAACTAGATCAAATTTTCAAGTCTTCTAAAAACCGAAAACACATTTGCCAGTTATTTTAAAGAAAAAAAAAATCTATCTTCAGACCAGGTTTAGTAATGTGGGCATATTAATTGTGATATGGAAATCCTGATTTATGCATTTATGGTTTTGGCCTTAAAGTGGCATTAACTTTAAGAGAAAGGAAAGAAAGCATCACGGAGATGTGGAGCTGCTTTTATACATCTGCATACATTAAGCTGCAGCAACTGGTAACCACAGGAATAACCAAGTACTGAGGCTATAAAATTGGGCACCATGGTACCAAAGGTAAATAGCTAAAGTATAAAATATTGTAGTGCCCTTTCACGTAAAACAATGTTCAGTTATGCTTTCATATAAACAAATCTTAACATCTTTCTGAACTGAAGCTGAAACTATTCTTCACTGAGGACTAACCACAAGTTTGAATTTTTAAGTTCAGCCATCTGAGTATTCTTCCCCCTCCCCCCCCGCAAAAAAAAATTCTTAAGGGAAAATGATATTTCCCCACACATATACCCTGAATAGTGAAGATTTAAATCAGACATCATCTCATCTTTAGGTTAAATCCAAACTTTGAAAGTTTTAGTCCTAAAGAAAAGAGAAAGTTATGAATTACAGGATATCGATAGAAGCCAACTTGCAACCTTAACTCTAGCTTTTGCTGCTGCAAGAGCTCTAAATACATGCGCACAGAAATAAATAACAGAATAAGGACTTGCATTACCATCAACTATTTATCTAATGATAGCCTTTAAATTCCAACTAAACAGGATTCCAACTTAAGTATTGTAGTTTAGGAACATATGACAGCTAAGTTAGCCACTCTTCTATACAAAACAGATGGTCAAAAATTCCCATTTCCTTTGGGCCAATTACATCAGCAACACAGTAATTACTTTCCATAGCTCTAGCAGAAGAGAAAAACTAACTGACTCTTCCTCAGCCAAGGTTTAAAAATTTGGTTGAAAGAGCTGATGAACTTTACAAAGAAATTGACATTCCCTACATGGACCTTCTGAAGGGACTAGATTTGGGGGAGGAAGGGAAGGGTACAAAAGACCCTCACTAATGAATGCGCAGACCATTTTTTTTTAAAGCATGCTTTAAGCCACTTCTCCCTAAGAGATGTTTTAATTGTTTTTTCATATACAATAGGCTAAGCATCATAGTGTTATCTACAAGTTTTTCATAAATTGGTGGGGGGGGGAGTAGTACTAGGTCCCTTTCCTATGAAGTGATGTTATTTACCACATTTACATAAACAGGTATACTGCAAAATAGAGAGAGAATACAAAAACTGATTTGACTGTTCTGCTAGTTTCTGAGATTCTAAATACTCAGTTGGCAATACCAAAGGAGGGTTCTTTTTGCAGCTAAGTACTACTTGGACCATTTTATATTCTATTTTAGGAGCTCTTTTGGTCTCCTGAATTATTTTGTTCATGATTCTAGTCAATGTTTAATTTTAATTAATACCGGAATACTGGAAGTCAAAACTTACATTTCATTTACTAAAAGTTCAGCATCCTGGTGGAGTGGTTTAAATTTACAGATGAAGGAACTAAGACACTATATTTCTTTACCAGATGAAAGATCATAAAGGAATGTCTCTCATATGGCCATGATCTGTATACCACCACCATTCAGTTTAATATCTGATACATGCCTTCTCTGGGCACAATCACTGTCAGTAGATTAATCCTACAATTACCAAAGGAAAGACCTAGGAGATCAAAGTTGCTCTCCATCTAATATCAATCTTGCGACATCACAACTTGATGCTGTGGAGACTGGGACAATTCAGGTGATAGTGACAAGCTATTACATAAACATTAATGTAAGTCTAAATAAGTTAATTCCTGAGCAAAGATTCTATGTTTAGAGACAAGATTTGAGGCTTGCAAGCCCTGCAGATACGGGCTGAGAAAATAAGGGCTTTAGGGGAGGGGGGAAAAAAAAAAAAAAAAAAAAGACTAAACCCTTTTCCTTGTGAAAGAAATAAATGTGAGTTAAAATGTGAGTTTCTAAACTCTAGCTGGGGTTAAGAGTTTATCCCTGATTCTTCCTAAAGGTGACAGTGATTAAGGTTAAGATTTTGTCATGATTATTTTTAGAAAAAGTCACGAACAGGTCAAGGGCAATAAACAAAACTTCACGGAAGCCTGCAACCCGTCCGTAACTTTTATTAAAAATAACGGTGGGGTGGGGGATTTGAGAGGGCTGACCACTGCAAGGGCTGACAGCCCCAGCTGCTGGAGCTGAAGCCAAAGAAGTCACAGACCTTCATTAAAGTCACAGAATCCATCACCTCCATGACTATATGGTATCCTTACAGATGATTCATACTATCCACTAGAGCAGTCTTCTAGTTCTGTAAACAAAGGCATTGGCAAAAGGTTTTTTTTTTTTTTTTTTTAGTTGAGGGCCTCAGATCAGTGGTCATTAGGGGTGGAGGAACCACTGGCAGCACTACAGCTGCTATGTTTCAGAGTAACAGCCGTGTTAGTCTGTATCCGCAAAAAGAAGAACAGGAGTACTTGTGGCACCTTAGAGACTAACAAATTTATTAGAGCATAAGCTTTCGTGGACTACAGCCCACTTCCGAAGAAGTCCACGAAAGCTTATGCTCTAATGAATTTGTTAGTCTCTAAGGTGCCACAAGTACTCCTGTTCTTCTTTTTACAGCTGCTATAATTCTCTTCTAGACAGCTGAGCAGCTTGCACACACTCTGCCCATAAGAAAGGGCAGCTCAATATAATCTGAAGCAGCACAGCATAGGACATAGAACAAAGGACTCTTGTGCTCTAATCACAGCTCTGATTGCCATGAACTGTGTACTACTACCATTCAGTTTAATATCTGATACATCCCTTCCCTGGGCATAATCACTGTAAATGTAAAGACATTGTGGCCTTAATAAATATCACAAGCTCTTTGCCACTTTGTCAACATGCTTCAGCCAATTTCCATAGATTCTAAGGCCAGAAGGGACCACTGATCATCTAGTCCAGGGGTAGGCAACCTACAGCACGCGTGCTGAAGGCAGCACACGAGCTGATTTTCAGTGGCACTCACACTGCCCAAGTCCTGGCCACCGGTCCAGGGGGCTCTGCATTTTAATTTAATTTTAAATGAAGCTTCTTAAACATTTAAAAAAACATTTACTTTACTTACAACAATAGTTTAGTTATATATTATAGACTTATAGAAAGAGACCTTCTAAAAACATTAAAATGCATTACTGGCACTCAAAACCTTAAATCAGAGTGATAAATGAAGACTCGGCACACCACTCCTGAAAGATTGCCGACCCCGATCTAGACTGACCTTCTGCATAACACAGGCCATAGAACTTCCCCAAAATAATTCCTAGAGCAGTGGTTCCCAAACTTTAATAACCTGTGAACCCCTTTCACTAAAATGTCAAGTCTTGTGAACCCCCTCCTAAAAATGAATATTTTCAGGGATTTTTTTCCTTTACCCGAGAATAAATTATAAAGCAGTGATCTTGGAAATAATACATTTGTTTTTATGACATGCTTATTACACACTATTTATTATTAATTATTTATCATTACGGTATTTTTATTACATTATGAAAATGGCAACACTCTTCCAAGATCTCACTTTCGTCGCTTGTATCACTTTGAATAAGCCTGTTATAAGACAAGGCTCCTATGTTTCATCAAGGAGTATCAGATGTGAAACAGCATGAAGGTATTTAAGAAGCCAACTCAGAGTTCCTCCTTCCACAAGCATTCAGGTCTTGAGCAATCCCGTCAAACAACGCACGTTACAACAAAGCTTAAACTTGTTCTTCATAATAATTTTAAAAACAATACTAGCTGCCTATTTAATTTTAAAATCAGCAAAAAATATCCACCGCCCTTTCCATTTCTTATAAGGAGTCTTGAAGTTTAAATCTCCTCGGTGTGCTAGCCATGCTTGCTTTGATCTGCTTTGCTCTTGGAAGTCCGGGGGCTCCAGGCTGCTGGCCCCGTGCTGCCCAGGGTCCCTAGGGACAGCTCTGTTCACCATTAGGGAATTTTTTCCCGCCAAGAACCCCTGTAACATTTCGTGAACCCCATTTTGGGAACCACTGTCCTAGAGGATAGCTTTTAGAAACACATCCAATCCTGATTTAAAAATTGTCAGTGATGGAAAATTCACCATGACCCTTAGTAAATTATTCCAATGGTTAATTACTCTCACTGTTAAACATTTACGCTTGACTTCCGATCTGAATTTGTCTAGCTACAACTTCCAGCCATCGGATTGTGTTATACTTTTCTCTGCTACACTGAAGAACCCATTATTAAATACATGTTCCCCTTGCAGGTACTTATAGACTATAATCAAGTCACCCCTTAACCATCTCTTTGTTAAGCTAAATAGATTGAGCTCCTTAAGTCTATCACTATAAGGCATGTTTTCTAATTATTTAATCATTCTCATGGCTCTTCTCTGAATCCTCTCCAAATTATCAACATCCTTCTTGAACTGTAGACACCAAACTGGACATAATATTCCAGCAGCAGTCACACTAGTCCCAAATACAGAGGTAATACAACCTCTACTCCCAGCTTCCTGTCCCCTCTGTCTCTCCCTGCCTACTAGCATCAGACCTGGTGGCCGCTTCCTCCTGTACCCCAACCCACAGCCCCCTCCCACACAGGACAGTATTGTGAAAGCCAACTGAGGACAAGATTTAGAAGAGGTGAGCACAATAAACAGTGTCAAAAGCTGCAGGGAGATCAGGTACCGGCAGTTCAAGTTCTATGTAGTAAAATAAAACCTATGGGAGGGAACATGCTCTAGGCAGAATATGAAGTAACAATCCCATGAGAACTGTATTTTAGTTATGGAAATAAATCTAAGCATGTCAGTTTACTCAAGTGTACTGACAGAAAAAAAGCTGGGAAACATCTATTGAAGTTGTAGCAGAAACTGAAGTTTACCAAAAACAGAGCTGCTGCTGCATATTTAAAAAGTCTTCTGTAGATGTCAATAAGTCAGTAGTACTTTTGAATGTAAAGTTTTAAGAAATCCACAAAAGTTACCTGATTATTGCAGAAAAGCAGGTGAAATCAATATTTTTCCCCATAATGAAAAGTATACAGCTTATACTAGGCTTAATCTCTTAGCTAAGGAGATATTACAACTACTTTCATGGAAATGAAAAGAAAAAGCTATGAAAGGTTTCCATGAATTTATTTAAACACGGATATGGGCTCCTCAAGGAGATCATCTGCTTAACTACTGGTCTAGAAAGAAAGCTCTAAATCTACTCAAAAAAAGAATAAGAACCAATGCAAGCTGACCTAAGAGTGCTCAAACTGTATAGGAGTGTGAAATGCATATTAAGAATTCTATAATTAAGGCAATAGGGAAAAATTCTATTGAAAAATTACATTATGGACTGGACAGCACATTGATAATTTCACGAAATATAAACATCCAATGCATTTAGATACTAATGGATGGGTGCAGTTGAAGAACTTAAAGAGAAAAACAGGAAATTGCTTTTACTCAAGATTCTTGCTACAGTCTCCACACATTTATTTTACTCCTAACAAAGTTATAATATTTAATTAAGAAGCCCCATGTAATATAGTTACTTGGTGGTACTACTCCTTTAATCTGGAAAATTGAAAGCAACTATTGTAACCCTCTAATACCAGCTGTCATAGAATCATAGAATATCAGGGCTGGAAGTGACCTCAGGAGGTCATCTAGTCCAACCCCCTGCTCAAAGCAGGACCAATCCCCATACAGATTTTTGTCCCAGATCCCTAAATGGCCCCCTCAAGGATTGAACTCACAACCCTGGGTTTAGCAGTCCAATGCTCAAACCACTGAGCTATCCCTGCCCCCAGTAAGAAGTCACAAGTACTTCTTCCTACCTTATTACAACTATGGTTTGATAAGCCATTATCTGAATTTGAAAAAAAAAATCCCTCTGAAATAGATACTTCTATGTCAAGGCAAGTTCAGGTTCCTTTAGTGTACCACATATAATCTGATAAACAGCAGTTTGTCTTTTAATAGGTCACAATGCAGAAATTGTGAGAAGTAAGAAAGAATTTAACAACTGGTTCAAGATCATACTGGTATAATTAGATTTTTAGCAACTGAATGGATAGCACTGTCAGGCACTGAACTGGTTTACAGTCTTATGTCTCAAAGATTCCATTTGATCCCTAAGGAAACTGGGGCTCTACATGCAGTGAAGTTGTCCAACATGCTTCTCAGACTCATAGACTTTAAGGTCAGAAGGGACCATTATGATCATCTAGTCTGACCTCCCGCATGATGCAGGCCACAAAGCCATCCCAACCCTTTCCCTTGACTCTGCTGTTGAAGTCCCCAAATCCTGTGGTTTAGAGACTTCAAGTAGCAGAGAATCCTCCAGCTAGCGACCCCTGCCCCATGCTGTGGAAGAAGGCGAAAAACCTCCAGGGCCTCTGCCAATCTACCCTGGAGGAAAATTCCTTCCCGACCCCAAATATGGCGATCAGTAGAACCCCGAGCATGTAGGCAAGACTCTCCAGCCAGACCCTCATTGGCCATTGATATTATTTACCAGCAATGGCACCTGTTCATTTGATTAAAATCATGTTATCCCATTAAACCATTCCCTCCATAAACTTATCTAGCTTAATCTTAAAACCAGACAGGTCCTTCGCCCCCACCGTTTCCCTCAGAAGGCTGTTCCAATATTTCACCCCTCTGACGGTCAGAAACCTTCATCTAATTTCAAGCCTAAACTTCCCTTCATGATTCATTCTGACACCAATTTTAAATTTCCAAATCATAATGCTAGTGCCAAAGGGAGCTTAGGCCATACAAATTGGAATGTCATAATTATAGAAAGGACATCTGAATATTTGTCTTCTATATCAGATCCAAGTATAGCAGTAACCTCATTGACTAATAAGAAGCCTGACTTCACTGACTGGACATGAATTGCTAGAAACAGATCCTGCCTTAATCCAAATGACTACAGATTGGCAAAGTGCATTATAGGACTTTTCTACATGAGAGGGCTTTCCCACCGGCATAATTAAACCACCTCCAACAAGCTATAAAAACATGAGAATGGCCATATTGGGGCAGAACAAAGGTCCATCTAGCCCAATATCCTGTCTTCAGACAGTGGCCAATGCCAGGTACCCCAGAGGGAATGCACAGAACAGGTAATCATCAAGTGATCCATCCCATTGCCCATTCCCAGCTTCTGGCAAACAGGCGCTAGGGAGACCATCCCTGCCCATCCTGGCTAATTGCCATTGATGGACCTATCGTCCATGAACTTATCTAGTTCTTTTTTGAACCTATGCAGAGTGTCTCCCACCAAAATAGCACAGTCCACACCGGTGCTTTTGTTGGTGAAATTTATGTCTGTAAGGGGTGTGTTTTTTCACACTCCTGACAAAAGTGGTAGTGTAGACATAGCCTAAGCACACTAACCTGTTGCACATTAATTGGTCCCTATAGGCCCTGCTGATGTGCTTTAACACAGTGCTGTTTGAAACAATACTATGTTAAAGCAAACTAGGGAACCACTAGTGCACACCAGCAGGGTCTACACAGGCCAATTAATGCACAACACATTTGTGTGCTTTAGAAGGCAGACATCCCCCCCCCATCTCCCCGAGCACATTACCCTACCCTGTAAACAAGCCCTGACCCACTCAAAAACTGTGAGACTACAATTAACTTAAGTGTATCCTCAACCCAATTCAAGCTTATTAAATTAACCTAGTGTATCATGTTCCAGGTATATGATCAGTGCAAGGCAGCTGCACCAGACCACGCTTTCTATATTTTATTGGGGTATTCCAAATCAATGGCAGGACCTTCAGTGAAGTGCGGGCATGTTCTCTGAGTACCCATAAAACAGCTCAGGCACAAGGAGCACTCTCAAGACTACTCTTGACTGAGTGTACTTGTATCTAAGTAGGGGGTCTCACTTCAATTTTTCATCTAGTTAGTGTTTTTATAATCACAGAATCTAATCATAGAAAAAAAAACATTGGTAGATGAATTTGCAGGCTAATGCTACCTTAGGCCACTGGTGCACTGAGCCCACACTAGCCATGCTATTCTGGTTGCAGCTTTGCTTCATGTCCATGCTTGCGCTGTACTACTCTGTTGCAGTTGCACTGCTCCCTGAGTACCTAGCCCCACTGTTCCTAACACTGCTCCCTGAAGCAGTGGCTTGTGGGAGACTTCAAAAGGACTTCTATGAGCACAGTACAATTCCCATAATTCCCTATGAAAACTCCCGTAAATCCCCAGGTATCAGTGCTATTTCCAAGTCCTTTTCTCAAAATAAAGACCAGGATGAACACTCAGCAAGAAAGGTCTCTTTTGGAACAGACGGATCAGAGCTCTGATTATTGCATAAGAGACAGGCAATTGCCCTGTGGAAGCTAGTTACTCTAAATTATACTGGAATGGCACTTCTGCTAAGTTAAGGTTAAGACAGCTTTCTGTTGAAAGTTCAACTGTTCTACGAGCTCTAAAAATCAATATGGTTTCTCAGATTGCCTTGAAATTTTGTGTGCCTCATGAGGGATCAGGTTTGGTCAGTGATCCAAATTTGGGGCCATTTGAAGAAGGGATTCCTGAAATACACCCCCCCACTCCAAAAAGTGACAAAAACCAGTTTAACTTCTAGTCACATATTCTGGCAACAAATTTTTGATCACAAATAGAGATCAAAGCAGGGCTGAGATCCTTACAGCTGGAGCTCAAAAACAGTTGAGAGTTACCAAGCCAGAGTGCATGCCATCCAACAGACCACTGGGGAAAATCAAATTACTAATTATTAGCCAAAGACTTTATCTGTTTGGAGCAGTAGCCTTTGAAGTGCTTGGTGGTATGCCAATTGGATTACACTGAGCATGTGCAGACAGAGGAGTTAACAGGACTGTTAGTCTTCAATGTTCCACACCAGCTGGACGGGCTCAACAGACTAAGCAGTACCTTTTAACCTTATACACCCAACCAGTGTTAGTTTGAGTCCTACTATGGGAAGAAATCTGGAAAAGATCACAAGGCATATTGCTAAAATCTGGTGGGGTTTTTCGTGTTTTTTGTTTTTAATTTTGGGGGAAATGCAATCAAAGTATTCTTGTGAAAAACATTAGACATGCAAATGTTTGCTGGCAGGGGCAGGACATTTTAGAGGGTGAAGGAAGGAAAATGGGCAGAGGGGTTTGAGGATGCAGCAACGGATTGAGGGAAGGGACTAAATGGGGATGGATGATCGGGGAGGTGACGCATATGTGGAAGAGGGACTGGTGGAGAATAGGGCAGGTCACTTGTCTGCCCCACATTCTCCCCATGTGTGCACTTCCGAGGATCTAAAATATCTGAGCCTCTCCCCCTACCTGTGTGCATGCACCAGGATCTGGGGAGGTCTAAGCCTCTCTTCTCTACCCCCCTCATGAGCTGTGGGGGAGCTTGCCTTCCTGGGCAGGTCTAAGCCCCACTCCCTACTGCCCCCTCCCCCCACGGAGCTGGGATCCTGGATCTCTTGTATTTCTAAGGGGGTCTGAACCCCTCTGTACACCCTACCACGTGAGACAGGATCTGGGAAACCCCTGCTTCTCTGGGTGGGGAACTTAGAACAAGAATGCTCAGAGAAAGCATCAAGAACACACTGTTGATACTGGCATGCGGAGTAGAGAAAAGACATGCGTGATGCATATACACTAACAGCACTGGGTGGGTGGGGGGAGAACCCCCACTAAAAGGAATGGAGCAGTTCACATATCACAAGCTATTGTTTCAGGCTGTATTCATCTCCTTTCATGGGTGGTGGGTGAAACCGTGGCTTGGGGAGGCTAGCCGCCAACCCCACCCCTTCCGCCCGAGGCCCCGCTCTTTCCACAGCCACCAGCCCACCTAACACACACTGTGGCTGCTGGCCCCTGCCCCAGGCTAGTGCCCCCAGAGCGCTGGAGAGCCAGGCAGCGCGGTCCCAGCCCCGGAGCGCCAGAGAGACGGACAGCACAGCCCCAACCCTACGGATCCAGAGTGCCAGAGAGCTGGGAAACGCGGTCCCAGCTCCTGATCACCAGAGAGCCGGGCAGCACGGTCCCGCCCTCCCCGGGCTGCACCCAACCCCCGGCCATCTGTCCCCCCCCGACCAACCTGCCAGCCTCAGCGCTGGGCGGCCGGGCAAGCAGCGGGCCGGAGCCACTCCGGTCACAAGCACTGAGTAGGCAGCGTGGCCAGAGGAGGCCCAGCGGCTCCCAGCCTGCCTGCCCCAAGGAACAGGAGGCAGGAAGGGGCCTAGGGGTGGAGCTTGGATGGGGGGACATCAGGCTGTTTGGGAAGGCAAAGTCTTCCCATGCCTACGATACTCGCCAGCTATGTCTCCTTTGGATGTTCTCTTTCAGCTGAGAACATCTCATTGAGATGAATGGTTAACTTAAAAGCTCTCTGAGTCTGCTATAGGCTGCTGATGTGTTCTGAATGTAAACTAGTGGCTTAATGAGACAGGAAGAGGAGGATGAATTGGAAGTGTTGACGGGTGGGGAAGAGGTACATGTTGCAGGGAATGGAGGGGAGAGACACCAATCTTCTCTCACAAGCTTAACGTTACTAAAACCACTAGATTATAAAACTGTCAAGATTTTGGGGGGACAGACCATGGATAAGATTTCTCTCACTGACCCTGTTAGCAACTATACATTGCAAAAATTTCAAAGCATGATGTTTCTCGATATCGAAATGCATGGGAGGGGTGAGGCGCACTTAGGAATCATATAGCAACTGTGAAGCCTGGTGGAAAGGCCACTGGACTGGGACTATTACTAGCTCTGCCACTGGCCTGCTGGGTGACCTCTGGTAAGTCACCACACCTCTGTGCCGCAGTTTCCCACCTGTAAAATGGGGATAATGATGTGAAGTTCTTTGAGATCTGATGAAAAACACTACATAAAACTTAGGTATTTTTATTACCACCTAGCTACAGGAGCATATTAACTGCAAACTCTGGTGAGAACTATAATTGCCTAAATGGTCACTAACTCCTACTAACAAACACTTTATTTAATTTTCTAGTTTTTTAAACTGAAATGGCGAAGAAGTCTGGTAACAGAATTAAGGTTGCCTGGTGAGCTTATACCCTTCCAGAACACTGAGTTCAGCAAAACTCAAACTTCTGAAAACTAAAAAATACAGAGTTAAGATAAATGCTCGTGCAACCTTAACTAGGCGCCCTATGAGCAATGCTCCAATACACCCATTACACATTCTCAAACTCTGCCTTCTCACTACATTACCTGCACCTCCCCTACACTCAAACACTGTGCCTACTCCATTGATAGAATACCATACTTGTAAACTTTAACAAGCACTTCATATCCTTTTAAAGCTCCTTCTCACTTCCACATAGGATACTACCTAAAAGTGTATTTTTCCCTACCCATCATTAAATCCACAGATCGCTTTCACATCCCATCTCACAAGTACCCATAAGACCACTGCAGTGCCTGCTATGACACAGCCTACACAATTTTGTACTGAAAGGATACAAACTAGAACCCCAAGATATGCATGCACCTCCTTCCTTTGATCACACTCGTGGGGGGATTCAGACCCAGATCTCTTCATATCACAATCACAGCACTTTGACACACTTCAAATTAATTCCCTGATAACCTCATATCAAAACAGATTTCTAACAACCTACCACACCTATTGCCCTCACCACTCAGTACAGCTACATCTAAAACAAAGCGACTAGAGAGCATGCAATAATTTCTGTTTGCTACTGCCAGCTCCAAGGGCAGAGTTAAAGCTGCGTGAACATTTACCTTAACTCTGTATTTCCTGGTTTTCCCTGAGTTTTGCTCAACTCAATGTTCTGGAAGAGCACAAGTTATTGACAGGCAACCTTAACTCTGTGCTGGAGCTGAACTCTAGTACCCTGTGAGGTCGGAGGGTCCCACAGCTCAGGCTCCAGCCTGAGCCTAAAAGTCTACAGAGCAGTGAAACACCCCCACAGCCTGAGTCAGTGGGCACAGGCCAGATGCTGATTTTTCTTTGCTGTGTAGACATACCCTTAGTGGATCACTGCAGTAAGTTTCTGGACACATACATTGATTTACCAACTCTGTGGTTTTCAAGAATGGATGAGATACTCTTCTGACCCACATGGTGTCAAATATCAGGGGACAGCCATGTTAATCTGTATCTACAAAAACAACAAGGAGTTTGGTGGCACATTAAAGACTAACAGATTTATTTGGGCATAAGCTTTCGTGGGTAAAAAGTGAGGTTTTTACCCACGAAAGCTTATGCCCAAATAAACCTGTTAGTCTTTAAGGTGCCACCAGACTCCTTGTTGTTTCTGACCCACAAACATTAACAGCCTCCATCTCCACTGAGAACCTGGATGACCCCCTACACCACTTTTTCCAGGGCTAGATAGAGGTGTACAGCCTCTGCTAAGAGACTCACCAGGGATTCACCAGGCAGTTTTAAAGGCTGCCCCTGAGAGCAGAGAGTTTTCTATGTGTTACTGACTCAAACGGAGTAAGCCTCTCCCCTCCAGCCTCAGAGGGCGAGGCTGCCTTCAGACCGTCAGGGAAGAACGACGCCTACATTAGCCCATGTTTAATAAACAAATAGCCCCTCTCAGATCCCCGCACCTTGTCCCTGAGCAGCGCTGGATCCAGGGAGGGCTGCCCCCTACGGCGCGCTCGTCCCCGGCCCGTGCCCGGGAGCTGGAGAGCCCGGGCCCCCGGATGCCCAGCATCTGGCGGCACAGCCCAGGACACAGCGACCAGGGCCGCCCCCTACCCGCTCACCAGCCTGTCTCATCCTCCTCGCAGCTGGCCAAGCGCTCCAGCTCGTCGGGCCTCAGAGGCTCCACTTCGTCCAGGAAGCTGCCCCCTTCCCCGGCCGCTGCGGCCGCCGACCCGCCTCGCGTCTCCTCGGCGGGCGGCTGCCGGGCCCCGGCCCTGGGACTAAGGCAGCGGCTCTCCAGTCCCAGCGGCAGGTCCCCCCGCGGGGAAGGGGTGGCGGCGCCGCTGCCGCTGGAGAGGCGCTTGGGGCTAGCGGGGGCCCCGGAGCGGCTGCGGAGCTGCTCGTTCTGCTTCTCCAGCTTCTTCACCAACTCCTGCAGCTTCCGCACCTCCGCGTCCGCGTTCACGTTGGAGTTAATGTCCTCCATGGCGGCGGGACCCTCCGCCCGGCCGCCGGCTCGCTCACGCGCGGGGCTGGCTGCCTCAGGGGCCGCTCACGTCTCCGGGGTGAGGGGAAGCAACCAGGGCCCCCCTCTACATGGCCGGGCCTGGAGGAGGCGCCGCCGCTGTGACTGCGCCGGGGCTGGGCCCGGACTAGAGTGGAGCCGCCGCCCCGTCAGCTGCGCCGGCGGCCCGCGGTGGGAGGGAGATACACACATCCGGCCGGCGGCGCCATCTTGCCTTGCGCCCCGCCCCCAGCCGGGCGTCACGCACGCGCCCGGCATCCGGCCGGGTTCGGGACAGAGCGTATCCAGGGGGCGGGGCTTGGGCCCGGAGCGAGGCTCGCGTTCCCGGAAGTGCAGCGTAGGCAAGGGGCTAGTGACGCAAGAGGAGGCGGTACAATGGCAGGGGCTGAGCTCACAGTGGAGCCATGGCCCGTAGCCACCGCTCCTGCTGCCCCCGAGCGGGGCTGACAGCTGCCCGCGGAGCCTTGGGCAGTGGAGGTGGGACCCCGAGACAACGGCCCCCGGATCAGCTCCGGCTCCTGCCGCTGTCAGAGCCCAGGCCCGCCCGGCAGCCGATGGAGGCGCTTAAATCCCCCTGTTCCCAAGGAATGGCCGTTGTTGCTGCACCTCATTAGTGCCCCCGTCCCTTCGCTGGCACGGCTGCCTCCCTGCGCAGCGGTTCTGCCTACCCGTGTGACCCTTCTGCCGGGGGGCGGCCACAGCAGCAAGGGTCGAGGTCAAACAGCAACTGGCCCGTTTTAAAACTAAAAAACGCGACGGGCTTGAGCCCCCACCCAGAATTGTTGGGATCACACAGTACTTGCCAGCTTCCCCAAAGCACTGAGGTCGTATAGAAAACAAATCTTTATTAAGAGAAAAAGAAAAGTGTATTGGTGTAAATGAGTAAGTAAAATACGCACTGGAGGTAACTTTGGCAGTAGTCTGTGTAACTCAGTTCCACACCCAAGGACGGGAATGTTCCCTTTACCACACATTTTTTCCCTGTCCCCATCTGCTAAACCATACTCATCATTTGGTGTCAGTGAGTAGCATTATCCCATCATCCGAACATGCACTGTGGCATGATAGTACTCTTCCAGTGCTTTGGGAAATGCTGCCTCATCCCATCCCAAGGCGCCACTAATTAAATCATCTTTCATCTTTATTTAGGACAAAACTATCCTGCTTTGCTGACAATAAAACCACCCCAACAAGAGGCATAGAGCATTTTGTGGCAAATTTAGATTGACAAAGTATCAATGTAGACACTCGGCTTGGTTATGTTACCATAAATGGCTCCCAGGAGGTGTCCCACAATGCCCAGCCTGACTGCTCTGGTCAGCAGTTTGAACTCTGCTGCCCTGCAGACAGGCATCTGCTCCTCCCTCTTTAAAGGACAGGGAATTTTTGAAATTCCACTTTGTTTGCTTAGTGTGGACAGCTAACATTGCATCTTTACAGCTGACCATGGCAGCTCCACGCAGCAAAAGCTCTCCCACCTGGAGCACACCAGAGTTGTTCAATCTGCTGGGTCTGTAGGGAGAGGAGACTGTGCAGTCCCAGCTCCACTCCAGCTGTAGGAACTTTGATACTTATGGTCAGATTTCTTATGGCATGATGGATAAGGGCTACAAACAGGATATCAATCAGTGCTGTGCGAAGATCAAGGAGCTGAGGCAGGTGTACCAGAAGGCAGAGGAGTTAAACAATTGGTCTGGTGCTGTGCCAAAGAGCTGCCGTTTCTATTAGGACCTGGACACCATCCATCCTCGGTGGCAACCCGATCCTACCTCCATCGCCAAGAGCCCCATGAATACTTCAGCAGGGCTGGAGATAGCGGCCAGTGGACTCAACCCCAAGGATGAAGTGGTGGAAGAAGAAGTAGGTTGCAGGATGAGATGGGACAGACAACTGGTTCATCTGGTACTGTGATTAGCCAGGATTTCTTCTCAATGGCAGAGGGTTCAAGCCAGTCCTAGTGCTCTGTCTGTGACGCGCATGATGCAGGAAAGGGGACCTCTGGTAAGTGAACATTTTGAGTTGATGCTGCTTGATTACATGAGGTAGAGCTGTCCTTTGCTTTGTTATATGCTAGAAGTGGGTTAAGGGATAGAAATGTACAAAGATAGGGTTACGATATTTAAAAAATAAAAAAAGAGGACACTCCACGGGGCCCTGGCCCCGCCTCTTTCCCACCCCCCGCCCCCACCCCAACCCGCCCCTTCCCCCCAAAACCCCCCCCCCACCCCCCCCCCCCTCCCCTGAGCGCACGCATTCCCCCTCCTCCCTCCCAGCTACGCGAAAAGGGCTGCCTGAGCGCTACCGGCTTAACGGTTTGCCAGGCAGCCCCCAGACCCTGCGCCCCTGGCCGGCGCTTCCCCAGCGCAGCTGGAGCTCGGGTGGGGAAGTTCCCAGACATGTTCGGCTTTTTGGGGACGCAGGGTCTGGAGGCTGCACAGCAAACCGTGAAGCCGGTAGCGCTTGGGCTTCGGGCAGCCCCCATGCCTCCGGACCCTGTGCCCCCGGCCGGGCACTTCCCCTCCCGGGCTCCGGCGGCTGCTTTGCTCCCTGAACTCCTGGGCTCTGTAAGTGCCGAGCTGCCCGAGCGCTACCGGCTTTGGGCAGCCCCCATGCCTCTGGACCCTGTGCCCCCGGAGCCCAGGAGCGGAAGTGCCCGGCTGGCGGTGCAGGGTCCGGAGGCATGGGGGCTGCCCGAAGCCGGTAGCGCTCGGGCAGCTCGGCTCTTACAGAGCCCAGGAGTCAGGGAGCACAGCAGCCCCCAGAGCCCACTCTAAGGTAAGCCAGGGAGTATTTTTCCCAGACATGTTCGGCTTTTTTGGAAATTCCCCCCGGACAGGAGTTTGATTACCAAAAAGCTGGACATGTCCGGGAAAAACCGGACATATGGTAACCCTATACAAAGAGTAGCTGAGTCTGCATCTGTTTTCCATGCTCCTGTGCAGGTACACAGTGGACCAGGACAGTGTGTTAATGCAATGAGAATCCTCCAGAGAGATCTCTAGGAAACTTTCTTGGAGGTACTCGCTCATCCTCTGCCAAAGGTTCCTTGGCAAAACTGGTTTGTTCCTTCCCCCATTGTAGGAAACTTTCCCGCACCAATCAGCAATCACTTGTGCAGGGACCAAAGCATCATACAGGCGACCTGCTCTGAGGCCACACGCATGTAGAAGATGCACCCTTTCATCCTTACTCACCCTCAGGAGTGCGATATTGGCTTCAATGACCCCGCCTGTGGAAAATGGTGGCAGAATTTACAATATTGTCCCTAGTTGCTTGCAGTGATCCCCTTAAAAAAATCCACCATGACCCTTTGCTCCATCTTCAAACCCTCTCCCTGCCTCCCGGCCAGACTCACCATGTTTAGAGCATTTGCTGAACTGTATGCTTGCCCAAGGACAGTGAGAAAGAGGGCTATTTTATGATTAGATGTGGTGAGTGCACTAACAATCATGCTTCTGTTTATTGTTTCTTGTGCTTCTGCAAATGTGGGAACCGCCTACACACCAGCAGGGCACCTCCACCAGCTAAGGAAGCTACTGAGGAGGAGCAAGGAGGACATGTTTTGGGAGGTGCTCCAATCTTCTGTCACCACAGAGCGAGAACAAAGGGCGTGGAGAGAGTCAGCTAATGAAAATTTTAAAATAGATAGGCAGGAGTGAATTTTAGTGGTCCAGGAGCAGATGATAAAAGTGATGGAGGAGCAAACAGAGATGCTGCTGTCTCTGATCACAGCTTCCAAATGATAGCTGGAGTTACACACAGCTATGAGAGCCTCCATCAGGAGAGCACCCTTCAGTGTTATATCCCTTTCAACCAAGCATTTTCTTTGTGCTTATTGTTATTTAATAAAAAAATACTCTGTCAAAGATAATCAATCTTTATTTCCTACACGTGGTGGTTGCTGCTGGAATTAATACACAGTGGCAATTGGCAGATTTGCAGACTACTGTAGTAAGATGAGGCCCTGAGAGATAACCTTTGGTATCAGAGGCCTGGCCTGAGGCCCTTCCCTCCCAGTGGAAAGTTACAAGAAGTCCCAGATAATGTTTAGTATCAGGTGACAAGACCACCTGACTCTGTAGCATCCATGAGTCAGTGGCAGCATGGAGCATCTGCACAGCCTTTTCATAGTCCATTGTCCTTACTGAGGGGCCTGTCTGGCTTTTCCATTGTTGTACCTGAAGTGATAGCAGTGGGCATCACACAAAGTAGCATAGTTGAAATACAGATACATAGTCAATATTCCTAACTTCAGATACAGAAATGATACAGGCATACAAATTGGATAATCACATTTAGTAAAGTATAACCTTTCCAATATTTTACAAGACCCATCTTGCATAAAGTACATCTCAGTTATGTCATATTCATATCATAAGCATATTTTTATAAAGAATATGGAATGAAACATCACAGCATCATGTACCTTCCCTGATCACCCTGTGTTGATATCAGTGAAACGACCCTTGTGCTGAGGACATATTTCCTTGTATCATTTCCATAGCCCCTGCTATGCTACCGGTGATCCATAAGCACCTGCAATACCATAGAGAAGTGCCCCCTTTCTATTGATGTACTCCATCATAAGATGGTCCATGGCCAAAATTGGGATATGCATGCCATCTATCGCCCTGCCACAGTTAGGGAATCTACTATTTCACACGCATTTACAAGAGTCACAGTCCTTCGTAGCAAGATACGATTAATGGCCCTGCATACTTGCATGAATGCAACCTCAACGGTGGACTTCCTGACTCCAAACTGATTGCGACTGACCTGTAGCAGTCTGGAGTTGCCAGCTTCCACACAGTGATTGCCACGTGCTTCTTCACCAAGAGGGCAGCTCTCATTTTGGTGTCCTTGCGCTGCAGTGCTGGGGCAAGCTCTGCACACAGTTCCAAGAAGGTGGCTTTGCATATCTGTAAGTTTTGCAGCCACTGCTTGTCATCTCATATCTGCATAATGACGCAATACCACCACTCAGTGCTTGTTTCCGGAGCCCAATAGCGATGGTCCACTATGTGCAGCTGCTCCATGAATGCCAAAAGTAATCTGGAGTTGTTTCTTTCCATGGCACGCAGCAGAGCAGACACCACTGATTCCTGTTCAGATTCGGAGCTCATGATATACAGCATGATCAGCCGTGTTGTGTTCATAACAATGACCGCAACAGTAGAGAGCAGTGCAGGCAGGATACATACTTTCAGGCAGAGATGGCTGGTGCATAATAAACAAGGGCCATTGAAAAAATGGCACGAAAGAGTCAGGAATCCATGGAATGATGGGACAGAAAAAACTGCATCATGGGACATTGAGCCCGTACCCATGATGCTCTGTGATCCACTCCACCTTCCCACAACTCCTAGCTGCAGAAGGTGGTGAGTTGTGCACTGGGTTAGCCATCACAGTGCACTGCTCTCTACCTGATTGGCAAAGGCATAATACCAGAAGTTCCCATTTTCAGGTTCTTGTTCAGTTTAAAGAATACAAAGTTATAGGTCATTCTTGCTCTTTAAAGACCTGATTCAGAGCCCATAAAAGTCAACAGGAGTCTTTTAATTGGGTTTGGATTAGGCCCCAAGACTACTGATTTCAATGGGGCTCCGCATGGGAACAGAGGTCCAAACTCATATCGTCTGTTGCAAAATCAGGGCCTAAAACAGTAAAAAGAGGGGTTTCTCTAAAAATTCCATTGTATCCTCCATCCTTTGAATGAACTCATCTACTAAAGTCTTGATCCTGAAATTTGATCTGCACAGGTGTACCCTTGTGCCTATGCACAGCCCAATTAACTTCAATGGAGCTCTGCAAGGGCAGAGATCCATGTGGCTCCACAGAGACTGAAGCTTTTGACTATAGGCTCTTCAAGGCAGGAACCATGTCTCCATATGTGTTTCTACAGTGCTAGTACAATTAGAACCCAGTCCTGACTAAGGCCTCTGTACCAAACTACAATACAAACATTAATAACATATTTCTAATTTGTTTTATATATCTTTGACAATAGTAGTAGGAGATGGAAGACCACAGGAATAAGAAGCTAGAAAAGAGAGAGACAAGAGAAAGAAACTGAGGGGGAAAAGATACAGGAAACAGAGAAGAGAATATCAGGAGAGGAATCAAAGTTAAGGAAAGAGAGGACAGAGTGTTTCAAGTTGCTCAATCATCTCTCTCCAGCACATGAAGGAGTGGCACTGACAGGCCTTAAAGGGAACTCCATCCAACCCCACCTTTCCAAAAAATTAATAATATATCAGAGTATTACACAGAGAGGAGATGCCCAAGAGCAAAATGTCTTTCCCCCATCCCAGACTACATAGCAGCTCTGTAACTGTTCTGCAGTCTACTCTATCCAATGGCTGATGTTGCCTATATGGTGCACTTAGGCAGCACCCCACTGAGAAGGGTTGGCAGGAGGATCCACCATTGTGTGAATCCTCCAATCCCCACTGTTTGTCCCTGGCTGTAGTTCCCCCACATCCAGCACCCACTTCCACAAATGGACCCACCACAGCCACGGAGAACAGATCTGGGTTTGTCCCTAACACTCTTTCCCACCCTTGAATGGAGCATCTTAACAGTCATTTGGAATGATGTAATTTAATGCAGCAAGAAAGGCTGTTTTCAATCAAATGTAGATTAAACTCTATGCACTGTTGTGTTGAAACATAGTGATCACATGGTCCCTTTTTATTTTTGGTGTGCCTATGGTTATCTTTATGGCTTAGCAGGGATGATATACTTGGGCAACCAGTTAAAGATTGGGCAGCTGATTATAGATCTCACACATGCCTTTATCACTACCTCTACCTACATATTTTAAGGAATTTGAAGTGCAATTCTACTCTAAAAAGCAACTCTCTAAAAATGGCAAAGTAAGGTGTCATATTTATTTTATCTTTATGATTCCCAGATAAAAAGTTCTGTTTACAAGTAAAAAATATAGTTTTGCTAACTATCTGCTCTGCAAACTCAGCTTGGAATCTGGGAGCCAGAATGAGTTCTTTCATTCTTGCACATCATCATCAATAATAAAGTTTGTGCAGGTCAAATTATGCCTTTGGTGACACCAACTGAACGGCCCCCTCATTGGATACTTTAATACAGTTGTTCTCAACCAGGGGTACATGTACCCCTGGGGGTACAGAGAGGTCTTCCAGAGGGCACATCAACTCATCTAGACATTTGCCTAGTTTTATAACAAGGTACATAAAAAACACTAGTGAAGTCAGAACAAACTAAAATTTCATACAGACAAAATGAGAAAGTAAACAACTTTTCAGTAATAGTGTGCTGTGACACTTTTGTATTTTTATGTCTGATTTTGTAAGCAATTAGTTTTTAAGTGAGATGAAACTTGGGGGGGTTACATAAGACAAATCCGACTCCTAAAAGGGGTACAGTAGTCTGGAAAAGCTGAGAACCACAGCTTTAATAGACTCAGTTTTTAAGTCCAGAAGGGACCATTAGATTATCTAGTCCAGGGGTTCTCAACTGTGGGTCAGGACCCCAAAGTGGGTCGCAACCCTGTTTTAATGGGGTAACCAGGTCTGGTGTTAGACTTGCTGGGGCCCGGGGCCAAAGCTGAAACCTGAGCTTTACCGCCTGGGGCCAAAGCCCAAGCCAAGAAATCGAAGCCTGAGCCCTACCGCCCAGGGTCAAGCCAAAGCTCGAGCCCCACCGCCAGGGGCCAAAGTCTGAGGGCTTCAGTCCTGGATGGCGGGGCTCAGGTTACAGCCCCCTTCTTGGGGCTGAAGCCTTTGGGCTTCAGCTTTGCCCCCCCCCCCGCCCAGGGTGATGGGGCTCAAGCTTTGGCTCCCCCTCCTGGGGTCATGTAGTAATTTTTGGTGTCAGAAGGGGCTTGTGGTGCAATGAAATTTGAGAACTGCTGATCTAGTCTGACTTTCTGTATAACCCAGTTACCCCTTAGTCCTTCAGCAACTGTGGTCAACTGTGGTTTAGGTTCCATGCAAGGGTGTTGGGTTTTTTTTTTATGTGGATTCTATATCTCAAAACCATACCTTTTAAGAATCAACCTGATGACATTATCACTGCTGAGCATTTTGAAATATCTACATTTCATCCCTCTCTCACCACCCCAAATCAGTAAGAGTTTGCATTATTTGAAGTATACAGAATTAAGGCAGAAGAATTCTAATACATGAAATACATGTATTTAACATTTGAAACATCAATCAATAATACATGTATGAATAATAAGGGATATGGGGAGGGTGGTTAGGTGTATAGCACAGATGTTAATTTTAATTTGATACAGTGACCATTCTTTTTAATGTGAAAAATATTCAACAAATTATAAATAAAATAATAATTGTAACTAAATACCTCACTATGGAATCATTATAAATGATTACTAGTGTTCTCTCTTCTTCAAAACTATAGCTGAGTGTTCTAATCTGAGTAATGCATGTCTGGGTATCACTGGGTGATTCCCCAAGGCCAGGGCAGAGCCAGCAGGTGGATGCTGGTGTAAGGCCAACTGGTGAGAGCAGGCTAGAAGCCTGGGTCAGGGACAGGGGAAGGCTCGAAGCCTGGAGCAGTCTGTAACACCACAAAGCAGAGGGAACTGAATGGTGATGTTGCACAGACTGGCTCACTGCTTTTCCTGTAGGATTAAGTACCTGTCCCTGGGGTCATTTGACCCAGTCGTTGTGCATGGATTGGCTGCTGCAGCATACCTGAAGGATGAGTTATCACAGGCTCTAGCTGAGGGCTTACCTCACAGTACTTTCCCCTCAAGAACACCTCCCAGGCATCTTCAGACTGGTCTTGTCAGGATGGAATCAGTGAAACTCATGTAGTAGGTTGGGAGTTATGGTAACCAGCTAGTAACATCCATAGTGTTCTTCTGGCTCATACCCCTTCCAGTCAACAAGGTATAGGAGCTTTTCCCAAAGAAGCTTGGAATCAAAAATTTGCCTTATGAGGTACTCCTCTTGTCCCTGCACCATGACCAGAGTGGGAAGAGGCATTGGTCTAGGGAGCGAGTTGGGCATGTCCTTCTTCAAAAAGGAGACATGAAACATACGGTGCACTTGCATCATGGGGGGCAGCTGAAGGAAGGTTAGTTTGCTGAATGACCAGAAAGAGGCCAACGTACTGGTAGCTGAGTTTGTAGGAGGCACAAGAAGTGTCCAAATGTTGTGAGGAGAGCCATACCTTTTCCCCAATAGTAACTAAAGGTTCAACTTCATGATGAAAGTCAGCAAAATGTTTAGTCCTCCTTGATAGTATCCAACTAGGATTTCAGTTTCTCCTGGAGGTGGTGGAGGTGTTTAACCAGGTCAGAGGCTGAAAGGATATGGAAAATCAGTGGCAGGGATGGGTGGAATCAGAAGTGAAAACCATAGTTGGAAAAGAAAGGACTCTGGTGAGTGGATTTATGATCAGAGTTTTTATAAGCAAATTCTGCAAAGGGTAGAAGTTGGACCCAGTCATCCTGATGCTAACTAATAAAACAACACAGATACTGCTCCAAAATTTGATTTCACCCATTCTGAAGGTCCATCTGTTTGGGGACAATATGCTGTGGAGAGGCACAAGTCAACATCCAAAAGGTGGAATAACTTGCCAGAAGTGAGAGATGAACTGATGTTGGAGGAGCTTGAAGATGTGAATGAAGAACAAATGGGCTGTCATTTCCATGGTGGGGATCTTTCAACAGGTCATGAAGCAGGACATTTTAGATAGATCCATGACTATTAATATGGCTGTGTGATCCTGGGAATTAGGAAGGTCTACAATTAAGTCCATTAATAGGGACTCCCAGGGTTGGGAAGGACTAGGCAGTGGGACCAAGGTTCCAAGGGGTTTCATGCGGGGGACCTTCATCCGGCAGCATACCTTGCAAAAGTTGATGTAGGACCTAACAGAGGCATGTAATGTTGGCCACCAGAAATACAACAAAATCAATTTTATTGTCTTCCACACCCCAAAGTGGCTGACTAGGGGTAAGTCATGGCACAGTTGGAGAATCGTGATGCAAGATGAACCTTCTGGGACATAAACACAGTCTCTGAACAAGAGTACCCCATTTTTAATAGAGACTATTGGATTGATGTTGGCACTGAGCCACTTTGCTGTGAATGTGTCATTACATAGCGAAGATCTCACAAGAGCTGGAGGTCAGTATTCACTTGCACATTAGCAAAATGGCAGGGATTCAAGATAGTGGAGGGTTCTGATGGTCTTTCCCCAATGTCAAGGTACTCCCCCCTTTGTGGGAAAGTGTGTTGGGCTTGCCATTGCAGTCCCCTGGTCAGTAGTGTAGAGTAAACTCAAGAATAGGAACCATTGGATCTGGTGTTGATTAAGGGCTTTTGTGGAATGCAGGTAATCCAAGTTCTTGTGATCAGTGAACACTTGAACAGAGAAGCATATGCCTTCCAGATGGTGTTGCCACTCCTCAAAAGCAGCCTTGATGGCCAGCAGCTCCTTGTCGTAGATCTCGTAGTTTTGTTCTCTGGGTGTTTCCTACAGGAAGCTAAGGGGTAGAGAATACTAGATGTCCTGCTGGTGTGACAGCACAGCCCAGATTTACACAATCAGATGCATCTGCCTCAACAACGAAAGACTTGGATGCGTCTGGGTGCATTAACAAGGGTGCTGAGATGAAGACCTTCTTCCAGTTGTTCAAAAGTCAGTTGGGCCTCTGGTGTCCAAAGGCAAACTTCTTTTGGAGGCCTTGCGTCATTGGGGATACCACTCAGGAAAACGCTTTGATGAACCACCAATAGAAGTTAGAGAACCCCAGGAAGCACTAGACGTCATGGGTGGCTTTTGGTGTGGCCTAGTTTATGATGGCAGAGATCTTCTGGGGCTCCATACTAATCCCATCAGGTGAGATGACATAACCTAGGTGCATTTAAATGCACACTTTTCAGGTTTTGCATATAAGCTACTTACCTGAGGTGTAACAGTACCTGTAGGACATGATGGTTGTGCAGAGTTGGGTTCTCAGATAAGATGAGAATATCGTCCAAGTAGATTATGACAAACTGGTCTAGAATATTCTTGAAGATGTTGTTCAAGAAGTGTTGGAATGTAGTCAGTAGAGAGGCCAAAGGACATAATGAGGTATTCACAGTGGCCATATCAGGTATGGAAAACTGTCTTGAGTCGTTGTCCTCCTACATGCAGTTAGGTTGTATGCACCATGCAGGTCAAGCCTGGTGAAAATTTAGCTGCATCGACCCATTCCAGAAGTTCATTGACCAGTGGGAGAGGGTACTTGGTTTTTGATGTAATGTTGTTCAAGGCCCAATAGTTGACACAGAGGCACAGTGTTCCATTCGTCATCTTGCCAAACAGGATGGGAGCTCCAGCAGTGGAGGAGGAGGGCTGTATAGTAAGATGAGGCCCTGAAACATAAACCCTTATATCAGAGGCCCAGTATGAGGCCTAAGGCCTGAACTGAAGTAATGGTCGAGACTTTGCTAAAATAAAGCAAAGTTAAGCTGTGAGCCAGAGGCAGGCCCTGCTCACAGAAGCTGGCAAGGAAAGGGCTGATGCTGCAAAAAGATACATACCTAAAAGGTACTGGACACCAGATATCAGAACAGTCGCATACTTGTACATTCCACACAGATAACAAGGAACAGGCTTACCCATCCCAATGACAGGGCCAAAAGGGTAATATGATGGATAGAGTTGTTTTGTTTGAACCAACATGTACAAGGTGAGAGGCGGCACTTTGCTGCTAAGAGGGGTTGTACCTTGCTGCGTAGAGGGGTTGCACCTCACTACATCAGGAGTGATGTGTATCTTGTTTGTACCTGTGTATAAGAATGTATCCCTGGGATGGTGTCTTTGTCTGGCCTAGGGGGTAGTGGAGTGTCCCACCACTGACTGAGCCGGCCTATAGTAAGGGGGCACATATTCGTAGTATGTCCTGTAGAGTTGGCGGGGAACTATTACTGTGCTTCGTTTGACAATAAACCTGACCGAGGTGCCTTCGTACCTTATCAGAGTCTGTGGTCATTGGGGGTTCTCTTGGGGTCTGCTGTGCCAGCTATCTGCGCAGAGCTGGGACAGCACACAGAGGGAACACGCACACAGCCGACTGTTATCAACATTGAACAGAGCAGAGCACCACACCGTTAGCATCTGACCACAGGCCGGATGAAGTCCTTGGCCATGTTCTCATCAATCTGGGGCAAGCTTCCTCTGTATGGGCAGGCAGTTAGCTTGGGCAAAGTCCAAGTCCAAGTCCATAAAGTTACTAGATGCCCCGGAGTCAATCAAGGTGAGCGAGGTGCATCTTACTTCAGGTATGGCTGTGGCCTGGCATCACAGCTGGATTTGCAAATGGGGCTGAAAGGGGACCACCAGTGCAGGAGCACACACAGATAGTAGAGAAGGTCCATTTGGGAAACCTAATCCCCTTGTTGCATTCAGCCATGACCCCTATATTGGGGCTGGACAAGGTCATTTCCTGGCACCGTGCCTGGGTTGAACTTGTGGGGCCACTGTGAAACAAAAGGGCCACACCTTCAGCAGTAAAACCAGAGGCCGTTGCGATACCAGCACTCAGGGCCAGCCCTACCCATATGCAAAGTACGCAGCTGTGTAGGGCACCAGGAAATTTGGGGCATCAAATTTCCTGGTATTCTACGCAGCTGTGTGTTGCTCCAGCCCCAGCCCTGCCTCTTCCCACCCCTGCTCTGCCCCAGCCCTCCCCCACTCCACCCCCTTCCCCAAAGTCCCCACCCCTGTTCTGCCCCCGCCCGCCCCTGCTCTTCCCCCACTCCCCTAAGGACTGCAGTAGGGGGCGGGCCTGCACTAACCGGCGGCGGTAAGTGAAGCGACCAGGCCCTGGCCTGCTCCTCTCCCCTGGCTCCCAGCCGCATCACCAGTGATTGCTGGGGGGCGGTTCCCCCTGCCCTCCAAACCCCAAGGCTGGGAGCCAGGGGAGCAGAGCAGAGCGGGCTGGGGCCGGGTCACTCCACTTCCCGCCGTCCCGTGACTGCGGAGTCGGGCCTGCCCTGTGCTCAGTGGGCGGCAGGAAGTGGAACGACCTTGCCCCAACCTGCTCCGCTCCACCAGCTCATGCTGGGGGGCGGTTTCCCCCAAGCCAGCCCTCCCCCCACGAAAGCCTGGGCCCCCCCTGTGGAGGGGCTGCGTAAGGCACCAAAAGGGCTGGGGACGGCCCTGCCGGCACTCTTTCTCTCAATCTGTGAGGTGTCTTTGAGTGGCATTGATTTTAGTGGGCTCTGTGCAGGACTGGGCAGAGTGCGTGCTTGAGGGACCAGTGTTAGACCTTCTCTTCTACGGGTGTTGCTTGAGTAGCTGGTTATTAATTTAGATACAGAGCTCCAGGTAGGAAAACAACTTGGCAGGGGAGAATGGTCAACTGGAGCCAGTTCATCTTTTATGGCATCATTCAGCCTTCAACAAAAGTGATAAATCTGTGCCGCCCCCATTCTAGGTGGTGTCAGTGGCCAAATGCTGGAAGTGGGTTGCATAGGCAGAAATGGACCATGAACCCTGCATGAAGAACTGCAAGGCAGCTTTGATGCTGTGAGCTCTGTTGGTGTAATGAAAAACTAGCGAGAAGTATTGGATGAATTCTTCAAAATGGCCAAGAACTGGGTCCACCCATTTCAGAAGGGGTGACACCTAGTCCAAAGCTTGCCGGGTAATTTAGGTACATGGCTGGCATATTATGAACAGCAGGTGGCATTGGTTAATGAACCTTCAAAACCTCTGTTGGTCACCAAACCAGTCTGGCAATAGAACTTTCAGACCATGCTCCAGGGTTGCTACCGCAGCCTGTCCCACAGGGTGTGAAATGGTCTGAACCGGCACTTGGAGGGAGGCATTTTCCAGCTGCAGCTGGGCAACTTGATTCTGGAGACTCTGGAGTAGGATTGTCGCCTCCAGAGCTGAAGTGCCCAGGAGCTCCATCTAGGACCCAGAGCTAGGTGTAGCAGTCTATGGGAGCTGTCACTAGGTGACTCACCAATGCTGGGGCAGAGCCAGCTCAGGCAGGTCTAGCTGATTATTAGTGTAGGGCAGATGGTGAGAGCAGGCTGTAAGCCTGGGGCAATTTGCAACACCAGAAGGGGCTGAATGGTGACATTGCACAGACTGGTTTGCTGCTGCTCTTCCTGTGGGGTTAAGTAATTGTTCCTGGGCGTCATCTGGCCCAGTCCTTGCTCACGGATTGATTGCTGCAGCATGCCTGAAAGGTAAGTCATTGCAGGCTCCAGCCAAGGGATGAGTCATTGCAGACTCCAGCCAGGGCTGGCGCTTCCATTTAGGCGACCTAGGCAGTCACCTAGGGCGCCAGGATTTACGGGGGGGGGGGGGGGGTTTTTCCCCCCCCCGGCGGCGGGGGGTCCTTCCGCCCTCCGGGTCTTCGGCAGCAATTCTGCGGCGGGTCCTTCACTCGCTCCGGGACCCGCCGCCGAAGTGCCCCGAAGACCAGGAGCACGGAAGAACACCCCCACCCCCCGCCACAGAATTGCTGCCGAAGACCCGGAGCACGGAAGGACCCCCGCCTAGGGCGCCAAAAACCGTGGCGCCACTCCTGACTCCAGCTGAGGGCTTACCTCACAATAGAAGTCATTTCTTGTCATTGCCATTTTCATCTGCAAATGCTGAAGATGATTTTGTCAGGTCACACCTTCTTGGCATGCACAAAATATGGTATATGGCAGTTTGGCACAGTTACACCCACCGCTCATAGATTTACAAGGTGCATCATTCTCATAAGAGCACTTAATTAACTTAAAATATCTGGAGGAGAAAGCATGACATTGTGTGGTCCAGTTTTTGGAAACAGAGACTTGGAAGGAACTGTAAAAGCAGCAAAGAGTCCTGTGGCACCTTATAGACTGACAGATGTTTTGGAGTATGAGCTGTTGTGGGTGAATACCCACTTCTTCGAATGCATGCTCCAAAACATCTGTTAGTCTATAAGGTGCCACAGGACTCTTTGCTGCTTTTACAGATCCAGACTAACACAGTTACCCCTCTGATACTTGGAAGGAACTGTCATCGCATATCTATCCATACTGCAGTAGATCAAGTGGTGGTGCATCTAGAGCCAAGGCACTTTTCCCACGCACATACCTGAAGATGTGCTCATTTTATATTTTCTATAAATGCTTCAGTTGGTGGTGGTAAGGAGCTGAGCTTCGGTGTTGATGTGGTATCTTTACCCATTTTCATTGTCCATGATTTCTGCCATGCTTCCGACCTGGTGGCACAGTTTGATTGTCCATAGCACGCAGCCATGAGTTTGGTTTCCCGTTCAGTAACATTAGGCACTGATGTCACAAAGCAGAGAGAGGAAGTATTCAGCTGACAGTATCTTCAACACAGTGCCTTTGCTGAGGCCAAAATAGAAAGTGAGTGTATCACAGCCTGAAAGCACCTGGGCAGCTAACAGGCCTGGTACAATGTTTTGGTGTTGCTCTGCAGTATCACAGATTTCTATTACAGTTCTCTCTCTTGGACTGGGTTCCATAATCACTAAGGATGTTAAGTCCTGTTCAAGGTAATGGTGCAAGAGTAAGGCAAATATATCAGTGTCATTTCATAATACTGAATTCCCACCACTTTCTCTTTCGCAACCATCACTAGTTGTTGTACAAGGATGTTGTTAATTTCCTCATGTGAGGTGGCCATATCTTCTCGGTTGATCACCACACCTCTCTGGTGTATTTCAACTGGGGTGTTGTCTCCACCTGGGATGATTAGCCTATGCTTTTGTGTGTGGTGTTGGTGAAACTTCTTGTCTTGAATGAGTTCTGTACAAATGATGTCTATCAGCTGTCTCTTTTTTCAGTATATAAGAACATAAGAATGGGCATACTGGGTCAGAGAAATGATCCATCTAGCCCAGTATCCTGTCTTCTGACAGTGACCAGTACCAGACGCTAATGGCCAGCAGGGCCAGCCTTACTGGTTGGTGATGTGGGCAATTGCCCAGGATGTCATGGTGAAGAGGGCGAGGCTTGGTGCATTTAACTTAATGCACTAAAACGGGCCCCAGCCTTCAGCTCTCTTTCCCCCTGACTTCCTTCACCTTCTCGTCCCCCAGCAACTCAGGATGCCAACGGGTTGGCAGTCCCAGTGGAGTCTGCATTGGTGTGTCTCTGTCCAGTGTGGTGGGAAAATGGGAGCCCAGCATGCAGCATCCTCTCACACTATGAGATACAGTGGGGACAGCAGCCCCAGCAGGAAGGCAGTGGCAGCCAGATGCCCTTATCATGTGCAAGGACGAATTTGCTGGCTTCTGAGCCTGGCCTCCTGTGCAAGTGGAGCAGCAGCCGCCACCGCACCAGGAAGCACCAAAAAAATGGTGGCATCAAGCCCAGCAGCTGCAGCAGCTGGTGCTGGAGCAGCTGCAGCTCCTGCACTCAGGTCGCCACAGCAGACAGCAGCAGCTGGAGCTCCCCCCCTAAGCCAGCCCCCCCCCCCCCCCCCCCCCCCCCCCCCCCCCAGCACTGGCAGCCCAAGTAATGGTCAGCGTGCCGCAGCCACAGGAGCACTCGCCACTGCAGGTGGGGGAGAGAGCCAGTGAGCCAGGGAAAGCGTGTGAGAGATGTGCTGTTTATATGTGTGGACACTCAGACACACATGTCGCTGGGTCAGCCCCTCTCATACACTTCACATTTCAATCACCCTCACAGTCAGGGACACACACAAACACAGGCACGTGTGTAGACACATGCACAGCCCCACTCACTCATCCTGTCTTGGCATGACAAGCTACACCAACATAACCAAAGGGGAACGGAGACTGAGCCCACAGAGCTCTGTCCGAGGCTGCCACAATCTGCCCAAGAAAGGGTTTCATGCTATATTTGGGGTTTGATCCCCTGTCTCTGTCTGTTGGGGCACATATACAGAGCCTCACTCAGGAGCTTCCGTTCCTGGCTAGAGATCCTGTGAGCAGGATGGACATTGTGTATTCTGGGTTACTCACTTATGCCAGGATGCTATCTAGCAAATGATTTGCATTTTAATCCTATCTTCTCCCAAACATCACCTCTGTCAGTGGGATGTTTCAAGAAGAAGTTGGGTTGTCAGCTACTCTCCATTCTGAGAAAACAAAGACACACACACACACACACACACACACAGAGATGTGTTTGTTTTGCTTTTTGAGTATTTGGCTTGAACATGGAAAGTGAGTGGGAAAGCACTGATGGTCCCATCACTTTGTAAAAAAATATCATTTTGATACAATTTGTCATCTTATTTTGTGACTGTATTCATACAGGGTTGAATAGTGATCTGGGTATTGATGCTGCAGTTCTTATTCAAGCAAAGTTTCCATTACCTTTACTAATACTACTACATACTTAAACTCAAACAAAGGGTGCCAAAATACAAGTTCGCCCAGGGCACCATTTTCCCTAAAGTTGGCCCTGGTGGCCGGTCCTAGTACCTATCAAGACAACTTTCTTTGGAGGTAGCTGTGTACTTGTACTCAAGTGATGCACTCTGCTTGCTCCTGCAGTTCTGTCTCGTGACACTCTTGTGCTGAAGACAAGGTATATATCACCTGCTGCTAGCATGTGTTCAATGTAGTCTCTGAAATTGGTCACAAATTCCTTGATGATACTACTTACTAGCCAATGTATTATACAAAGAACTGCAGAACCATCTATGACTGTTCAGGTAACTTCTTGTGAAGTATGTATACTTGACACTGTCTGCAGCTGCTTCTTTAGGTTAGATTTGCCTCAGCAATTCACATGTTTCCACAATCAGGGGATTTTGTCAGTGAGTTTGTTCCTGTACCACAATCAGTGTACAGGAACAAACTCACGTGACAAAATATTCTTGATATCAACCTCTTGTGAACTTGCTTGTAGGCTTATCACTCTTGAACAGATAAGGTTAGTGTCAAATACCTTTGTTGGAACAACTTAGTCGTGCTCTTTTGTCACAGTCAGTGCCTCTACTACCCTAGTGGCCAGGTACATTCACATTTTTGCATTTGGTGAATTCTAATTGTAAGTGACTGATGGTGATGCCACTTTATCACTGATGATGTTTACTATTGCCCCGGTGCTTAGTGGAGGTCTAAGGGATCGATGCACAGCTCTAGCTTCTTACAAATGGCTTCTCTGCCCATGGGCCCTGCAGCCACCCTTGACTCGACAAAGTACAACTAGGTAGTGATAGCTAGTATAGAAAATGAACAATGAGAAGCTTATAAGAAAAACAAAGCTGACTGTGTGTTTGGTTTATAATCTGTTAATGTCAATATTGTCCACTATTTGAAAATTAATTCTCATGAATTAATACATAAGAATCTGTTAAGTGAAGATGCTCTGAGCATACAAGAAAAACATGCATTGTGTCCCAGCTTAGAGGGAGGAGAAGGTGTACTGGGAAGGTATACTGCTAATACAGACACTGATGTGGACATAATTAGCTAGGAGGTACATATATTATGTTCCATAACAAAATATTGGTGTGATGTTTTCATTAAAAAAATAATTGAAATTCAATGGAAGTGGTTTCACTGTTACCTGGCTTCTAAATCAAGAGGGAGGTGGTAATAAGTGACCATATTTCAAAATGCTCGGGAGTAACAAAGTGTCATTAGGCAGTTTCTTTGAATTTAGCATGTTGAAATTCATAATCCAAAATACAAAACACCAAACTTTGTGTGGACCCTAAAACAAGGTACTGCCAAAAACTTGCATTTTATTATTGGACTATTTGTACTAAACCCAATAACTTGTGATTGACTAAAGCATATCTAGCAGAAAGGCATCCATCCTTAACAATGCATTGCAAAAGAAAAGAAAAGAAAAAAAATGTGCACAAAACTACTGACTTTAAAATGTCTATTATTTTAAAGCTGAACTGATTTTCTCCAAATTTGAATTGTTTTTCCTTGCTCAATAAGAATAAGCACAATCTGACATTTCAATTTCTAAGTTATCCAAACAAATTATTTCCTTAGAAACATAAGAGAAAGCATTTTCCTCTCCAATTTACATAATTAAATAACTGGATCAATTTTGTTCAAACTTTCCACACATTTTTAAAAAATCCCAGTTTTGGTTGAGATCAGACATGGGAAATATCAATCCAAAGGAAATCTGAACAATAGAATAAAGGGTGTAAGAATAGAAGTTGGGATTCATCCTTAATCTAAAAGGGGAATTTAGTGGAGTTGATGTTGTATCAGTCTATATCAAAGACCTTATTTAGGGTTACCATTCGTCCGGATTTACCCGGACATGTCCTCCTTTTTGTGCTAAAAATAGCGTCAGGGGGAATTTGTAAATCACTCAAAATGTCCGGGATTTCCCCTCCTCCCCCGGCAGAGCAGAGCGAGCGGCTGGGAGGGCTGCAGGAAAGTCACGGGCTGGACTCCGGAGCAGCTGTAGAGGAGCTCCTCCTCCCCCCCTCCCTGCATTCTGAGCCAGCAGCTCCTCCTCCCCTGCAGCCCCGCGCCCCGCTCCGGCAGCACTGTGCAGGGCCAGGGACCGGGTTGTGTGTTGTGCTGGGGAGCGCAGCCACGTGTCCAGCTCGCACAGAGCCCAACACCATGTTCTGAGCAGCAGGGTAAGGGGGCCAGGGGGCAGGAGAAGGGGCAGGGAGGTTCTGGAGGGGGCAGTCAAGAAACGGGGGGGTCGGGAGTTCTGGGAGGGCTTTTTGGGGGGAGTGGAGAAAGTTTTGGGCAGTCAGGGTACAGGTAGGGGGTAGGGTCCTGGGGGGCAGTTGGGGGGGGTCTTAGGAGGGGGCAGTTAGGGGACAAGGAACAGGGAGTCTTAGGTAGGGGGTGGGGTTCTGGAGGGCAGTTAGGAGCAGGGGTCCCAGGAGGGGGCAGTCAGGGGACAAGGAGCGGGGGGGGTGTTTGGGAGTTCTGGGGGGGAGCTGTCAGGGGGTAGGGGTGGGGAGAGGGATCGGAGCAGTCAGGGGACAGGGAGCAGAGGGGGGTAGAGGGGGGGGGTGGGGGGGGGGGCGGGAAGTGGGAGGGACAGGGGCGGGGCTAGGGCGGGGCTCCTCCCGTCCTCTTTTTTGCTTGCTGAAATATGGTAACCTTAAAGCCTTATTCTAATTCAGAATATTTATGGTATGAGTCTAGAGTGTACTAGAATGATGGTTCATTAATATTTGTAAAATGCTTTGGGATCCTTGGATAAAATGTTATATACAATTAAGATTATTATAGTAATAGTTACAATACAGTGTGAGAGTGGAGAGGTGAGGGAGTTCAGAGATAGAAAGTTAAAAGCAATGACCATCAACTTTTGGTAAACATAAAACAAAAAAAAGTCAAAGCCCACTACATGAGGAGTGGACCCACAGAGTAGTAATTTAAGGATTCGGTTAACATTTACTGAGAACTAAATAAATAGTTTACTATTCCTGGTGTGAATAAAGAAAGTTGAACTCAAACAAAATTCAAGAATTTGCCCTTTAAGAATCAATCTATCCTGAATATGCATACACACACACACACACACACAAAGCCAACAAAAAAACAAAACACCCTTTCCACTTTGCCACAAGAGCAGGAAGAGCGGATTTTCATGTGAAGTGAAAATCTGCTGCAGATATTTCTGAACAGTTGCATTTTGAATACATGCTTTCTGCCACTATCTTGTAAGAAGGGGACAAAATGTATCAGAAAAGCCTTCAAACATGCAATGAAAGAGTGGTGCTTCCAAAGCCTGCTCTTCTGGAGTTCCAGAGATTGTGGAAGCACTTCTGTACAAGAACAGCATGGTTGGGGTTCTGCAGGGGGGACACTGGAGGAACAACAGCTCTCCATGGCATGCACCCTGCTGTAGTTTGCACATTTCATCAGTAGCTCAGTGCAGTTGTAATTCTGATGGAACTCACAGTAACTGGATTCTGAGCTCCAATTCCATTCCTCACCCAGGAGGGCAGAGTGAGGGAGTCACAGTGGCAGTATGTCTCCTAGGAGAGTCCTTGAACATGTAGGCTGGTACAGCTCTAACAGATTTCTAACTAGCTTTTAGCTTCAAGCTGGAGAAGCTGGTGTTATTTAGAAGAAGCTTTGTTTCCTGATTGTTGCCTCCCAACACTTCAGAAAGAGGTGTTCAACATGTCCATACATGCTCTTGCACATGCACAAGTGTTTAGCAAAACCCTTGATAAAATGGAAAGTATGAGTCACTACATTATACAGTACATACAAATGTTGCTAACACAGTGGAGTAACAGAGACCTCTCTCCTAAAATCCACTCTGAAGCTGTTAAATTAATCTCAACAAAAAAAAGTAAACAATGCAAATCAGCTGACCATTCTTAAGAGATTTCTCAGCCCTCTTCAATGAGGAGAAAACCCAAATTTCATTGGTGAGAGTCTGGGCTTGGAGTTTTGATAACTCTGAAAAATTTCAGTTTCAGTGATTGCCCTTTAATTAACATGAAACTCATCCTTTCAATGGCAGGGGGCCTTGTAGGAGTGTGAATGGGTTCAGTGCATAATTCATGATGTAACACCTTTGTAGGTGTTAGGTGAACATTATAGCACTGTCTACACTACAAATATAGTCATGTGAGGGAGACCTGGCTCCAACACTATGGTCCTCTTATCTTATTATAATATGGTAGCAATCAGTAGTGTAGATAGAACCTTAACTGTGTTCCATAACTGAGCTAGAGCACGGAAGTATGTTTTAACCAGGCCCAGCTTAACCCATCACCCATCATGTGATGTTCCCTCCCACATGTGCCACTGCAGTAAATTCCCATCCCAGCCTACTCACTTACTGCTATTGGAGAAAGAAGCATTTCTTTATCCAGTGCCCTTCTCTCTGCCATTCCCAGCAGAGACAAGGAAAATAAGGCTCAGCTGTGCGTGAGGTCTATCTTTGCCCACTCATTGACTGGTGCAGATTTGTGTACAAACTCTCTCACTTGAGTAAGCAGTATTGCAATGTGGCACGTGGGGTCACAACCTGGAGGGGTGACTGGGCCAACTCTGTGTGAGTGGTATTTAAGTGAAGTTTACCGTTTGTGTGCAAATCCACATATGTAAAAAAAATGACAAAAAACATTTTAGGTCCCAAATTTGGGTCCTTGGCACGTGCATAGTTTGCCTGTGTGTTAAGCTGGCCCAGGTTTTAACTCTAGTAGCTACCAAGTCTAATATATAATTCTTTAACTTGTTTTTAATGTGCTTTTTCTTTTCCAGAAAGAAAGACAACACACAAACAACCCCCCCGCCCCCAAAACCCATGTTAATAGTTCAGCCACAACCGTGTCTAATATAGTTATGTAGGAGGCATCTAGGCCTTGGGCTAAAGCATGTTTTTAGCACAGTGAGGTCCTGCTCCATGATTGGGGCTCCTAGGCACTATGATTTTAATTAAGTAAGCTAGCTGTTTAGAATACAGCCATACTGTAAAGTATTGTAGTTAAATATTATTGTTACTGAGCCCATGAAGGTTTCTATAGATACTAGCATTCATGGCACATCGTACTGCCAGCATATTAAAGTAATCCAATCTTTATCCACTGTAGAATTAAATTCACCAAGGTTTATGATTCTTTTTAAAGATTGGTATGAAGCTGACTAGTCCAATGATTTTTCATTCCAGCATGTATCCTATTTAATCGCGCTAGGTATTTGCACAGAACTCACCAGTGTGGTATCTAGAACTCACCAGTGTGGGATCTAGCACCTTCAACATTTTTGCTCTAGAATCTTTGGTCTTAGAAGAAGTAATTTTATAAGTCTTCATTTACAGTCCATTAACAATCATTCTAGTGCCCCTTCGTGACTGAGAAACAATTTACCAATGACAATTTAAGAATTGTTCTTTGTAATTAAATTATTTTTAAGATACATCTTCTTTATGTGTCCAGGCTCTGGATCAAAGGAAAAGACTAGTTAAAAGTTCTCAGATATACTCTTCAAAAAGTTCACTGTTCAGTAGCCTATATAAGAATTCCCTTTTTATTTGATATGTATACGAGTATGTTCACACAACAAATTAAAGTTTTTCAGTTTTATCTTGGAGTTACCATCATTATTTACTGACATTCCGAGTGCAGCGTAAGACAAACGTTATGGTTGGAGTAAAGTAAATAAGATCACTGGGAAAAAGCTGTTCAGTTGTTAAGAAGAGAATGATTTATAGGCTTGTTTGTAGGGTACAAAAATGATTTCAGGTGTTGTAATATACAGGGAAACCTGTATAAGACACCACCCTTATGAGGCAATCTCCTCTTGTAACACTCCAAAGAGTCTTCAAATATATTAAGTACAGTTCTGTCCCACATTTTCTTAATGAAGTTGATTTGCTAGTAAGAGCTTTCATTAGGGTTCTTAAGATAAGTTTCCTTTATTTTCTTTAATAGCAGGAAGAGACATCAGACTTGTATGAATACAAGATACAGTACTTGAAAATAGACTATTTTCAACATACTAGAAGTTTGAAATGTCGCATTTACATATATGTTGACAAAGAAAATTCCCAGTTAATTACATTTAAAAACCTTCCAACTCTGTACCTCATGAGAAATTTGTATATAAAAAGGGAAGACTAAAGATATATATGCCAGCATATTTTTAGGTCACCAATTAAATTCACTTCATACTTTTAACTAATCCCCTGAACTGTACCCAATAAAAGCTATGCTACTGAATGAAGAGAAAATGTACAATACATTGATTCTGACAAAATTCTTAGGATTTATAACCTAGAAGAGAAGGTATCATAAAATGTATACATGTATCTAAATTTGTAGAAAAATGTATGATGTTGTATTTGAGAATAGCGTGTGATTATATTACAGACTTCATTATAATGCAACTTTACTGATTTTTCAGTGTTAAACTCCGTAGACTTGTATTATATAAGCTGTTTCCACAGGAAAAAAGTTAATAGAATGCAAAAGCAACCAAGCACCACCTAGTGACAACATGTCATAATACCATTTTAGTCAAAACCAGTAATACAATGCTCAAATTATACTGTGACTTTATGGTCATGAAATTAACACGATCACAAAACTTGCTTTTGTTTTTAAATTTTTTATTTTGAGCATGAGATATTCTTGGCATCAGTGAGTTTTGGAAATTAGATTATATTGGTTTTGGTGATGGGCTGAATATATTTCTGAGGGAGGGTTTCTATCATTAGGAGATTTCAAGTAAGGAACTCCCACCTAAATACTCCCATTAAAAAGTGTAAGAGAAGAGAGTTACAGAAAATATTGTTGTAAATTCAACATTTAATCAACAGTAACATAAAAATGCAATTAATATCAGCCTGTAAGTTAATCATATTACAACACTTACTAGTTACCAAATTATAAGGAACTACGGGCCAGATTTTTAAAGGTATTTAAGCTCCTAAAGATGCAGTTAGGTGCCTTAGCCTAAATGCAGCTTTAGACACTCTCATGGGATGTACAGACCCCATGCTGGCTTTGCAATCAAGGAGTTAACACAGCAACCACCAGTCAGCACTGACTGGCAGCCTCATACCATCTGAGAGAATAAAAGAACTGGGAAGCAGAGGGGAAGGATGGCTTCCAGAGAAGCAAGCAGGCTGGAAAAGGAAAGTCCTATGAGCAAGCTGACAAGAAGCCACCCAGCATAAGTCTACATTGCAATTAGACACCTGCGACTGGCCTAGGGTGACCAGATGTCCCGATTTTATAGGGACAGCCCTTATATAGGCTCCTATTACCCCCACCCCCGTCCAGATTTTTCACATTTGCTGTCTGGTCACCCTAGACTGGCCTGTGTCCACTGACTCTGGCTCGCAGGGCTAAGGGGCTGTTTGACTACTGGCTTGGGCTGCAGACCAACCTCTGGGACCCTCCCACCTCGCAGGGTCCTAGAGCTTGGGCTCCATTCCAAGCCTGAATGTCTACACTGCAATTAAACAGCCTCACAGCCTAAGCCCCGTGAGCCAGCATCAGAGGGCACAGGCCAGCTATGGTTTTTAATTGCAATGTAGACATACCCCCAGAGAGAACACCCCAGAGATGGGATAACCAGATGTACACGCTGGAAAAGCCTACAGAAACAAGGGAGGTAGGAACGAGCTCAGGACACAGCAGGAGGAGTTGTTAAGGCTTGATTCTGCCTGTCTAGTTTAAGGGCCCTGAGCTGGAACCCAATGGAGTGGATGGGCCACTGATCTCTCAGACTCAAGAATCAAAAGGGTTTCTAGACCCCTTGAGGACCAGGACCAATTAGTCCTGCCAAGTATAAGGGGAAACCTGTACACCCCAGTGGGACTGAGAATAATACCTTTATAGCTCAGAATGGGACTACCATAGGGACTCAGGCAAGAGGAGCTGACTGACTGCCACACTGAGTGGACTTTGTGCAATGCTCCATCTGACCAGAGGACATGCTTTCACATTAGCATATCAGCTCACAGGCACCTAGCACCCATTTGAAAATCTGGCCCTATGTAATTTTTAGAATGTGAGGCAGTGAATCAGCGTGGTAGAACTCTCTGCTGGCTAATCAAGTTGTTATTTGGCCTAGATGTGGAGGAGATAACCCAGTAGGATAGTTCCGCCCTGGACCTACTGTGACATTGCACTCCATAATGTTTTGTGGAAGTATGCTTATGAGTGTGAATATAATGTAACTGGAATATGCTTTATGCAAAAGGTCGCTTGTAAGGTATCATTACAAAGCTTATAATCTACTGAGTGTGTTCATCCTATTTGTATGAATGTATCATTCTTGTATCTGAAACTAGGCATATGAAGAATACGATCCCTCAGTCTCACAGACCTTGGGAGACAGGCCAGTCCTCGTTTACAGACAGCCCCCCAACCTGAAGTAAATACTCAGCAGCAACTTCACACCACACAACAGAAACACTAACCCAGGAACCAACCAACTCTGTCCGTATAGCTATTCCAGGGACACCATCATAGGACCCAACCACATCAACCACACCATCAAGGGCTCATTCACCTGCACATCTACCAATGTGATATATGCCATCATGTGCCAGCAATGCCCCTCTGCCATGGACATTGGCCAAACCGGACAGTCTCTACACAAAAGAATAAATGGACACAAATCAGACATCAAGAATTGTAACATTCAAAAACCAGTAGGAGAGCACTTCCATCTTCCATCACGGGGGAAGGATAGCTCAATGGTTTGAGCATTGGCCTGCTAAACACAGGGTTGTGAGTTCAATCCTTGAGGGGGCCATTTAGGGATCTGGGGCAAAAATCTGTCTGGGGATTGGTCCTGCTTTGAGCAGGGGGTTGGACTAGATGACCTGCTGAGGTCCCTTCCAACCCTGATATCTATGGGGGGAGGGATAGCTCAGTGGTTTGAGCATTGGCCTGCTAAACCCAGGGTTGTGAGTTCAATCCTTGAGGGGGCCACTTAGGGATCTGGGGCAAAATCAGTACTTGGTCCTGCTAGTGAAGGCAGGGGGCTGGACATGATGACCTTTCAAGGTCCCTTCCAGTTCTAGGAGATGGGATATCTCCATTAATTTAAATCTTCCTGGACACTCAATAACAGACTTAAAAGTCGCCATTCTTCAAACAAAAAAAACTTCAAAAACAAACTTCAGTGAAAAACTGCAGAACTGGAATTAATTTGCAAATTTGACACAATCAAATTAGGCCTGAATAAAGACTGAGAGTGGCTGGGTCACTACAAAAAATAATTTTCTCTCTGTTGATACTCACTCCTTCTTGTCAACTGCTGGGAATGGGCCACATCCACTTTGATTGAATTGGCCTCCTTAGCATTACAAAAAGTAATTTTCCCTCTGTTGATATTCATCCCTTCTTGTCAATTGTTGGGAATGGGCTACGCCCACCCTAATTGAATTGGCCTCATTAGCACTGACCCCCCACTTGGTAAGGCAACCCCCATCATATGCTGTATATTTATACCTGCTTACTGTATTTTCCATTCTATGCATCTGATGAAGTGGGTTATATCCCATGAAAGCTTATGCCCAAATAAATTTGTTAGTCTCTAAGGTGCCACAAGGACTCCTTGTTGTTTTTACTGATACAGACTAACATGGCTACCCCTCTGAAATCTAAGGTCCTATTGTAATTATGCAAAGTGTGGGCCATTAATGGTGGCTTAGAATCTTTATGGCTCCCATTGACTAGGACAATTGGTTGTGAATAGGTTTATTTACCTGCAAGCCTTCTGGTGTATGTGCTGCCCAGCCTGTAGGTAATGAAGAATGACTTCTCACAGGAAATATGACATGTCACCTGATACTGGAATCCATCTTAAACCTGGTGCTTTTCCATTTAGAAGGAGGGGATCCAGAGAGACAAAAAATTCTCACCTTGTGCCAAAGCTATAAAAGGGGGTGGAACAGAACAAAGGGGGCTGCCAGTCATGAGAAAACCCCTACTTACCACCTGAGCTGGAACTAATAAGGACTGTACCTGGGAAAGGATTGGGCCCAGACTAGGAAAGAGTCTAGTCTGCGAAAGAAGCTTATTGGAACATTTCTGAGGGCGAGATTTTACCTGTAAGCAGTTTCTTAATGTATTACGCTTAGACTTGCGTGTTTTTGCTTTATTTTGCTTGGTGACTTACTTTGTTCGGTCTGTACTTTTTATACTTTTTATACTTACTAAAATCACTTTTGTTTATTAATGAACCCAGAATAAGTGATTAATACCTAGGGGAGCAAACAGCTGTGCATATCTCTCTATCAGTGTTATAGTGGGTGGACAATTTATGAGTTTATCCTGTATAAGCTTTATACCGAGTAAAACAAATTTATTTGGGGTTTGAATCCCATTGGGAACTGGGTGTCTGGGTGCTGGAGATAGGTGATGTGCTGAGCAGTTTTTAATTGAAGTCTGCAGCTTTGGGGGCATGGACCAGACCTGGATCTGTGTTGCAGCAGGCTAGCATGTCTGGCTCAACAAGGCGGGGTTCTGAAGTCCCAAGCTGGCAGGGAAAATGGGATCAGAGGTAAATTCAACATGTCAGGTGACAGTCCCAAGGGGGTCTCTGTGACCGAACCTGTCATACCTACTCAGCAGGGATTCATGTGTGTGGCTGGGAAGGGAAAGCAGGGGGATGGACATTATCTGTATTGTCACTCCCACCAGCTCCACAAGGATTCCAGACTGTTGAACCTGCCTTTAGGGGAAGAGGACAGGGGAGCAGCCAGCAGAAGAGTTCCTGACAGCATGGCTCTAACAGAGCTGTACTGCATTGGAGCCATGGGTGGCCCAGATGGCTGTGGAGCCACAAGGCCCCTGAGGAGATATTGGGGGATATGGTGGTTTGGAAAGACAATCATAGAATCATAGAACTGGAAGGGACCTCGAGAGGTCATCTAGGCCAGTCCCCTGCAGTTATGGCAGGGCTAATTATTAGACTATTCCTGACAGGTGTTTGTCTAACCTGCTCTTAAAAATCCCCAATGATGAAGATTCCACAACCTGCCTATGCAATTTATTCCAGTGTGTGACAAAGTTCCTCCTCTATCTTGGTGGGTCCTGTGCTTATTGGCAGATTTTCTTGCCTCAGAGATTCACCATGTGGGTTGGGGAATAGCCCAGAGACCTTCCCCTCTGAAAGAACCCACAGTCCAGGTCAATTGGGAGGTTTGGGGGGAACCCGGGCCCACCCTCTACTCCGGGTTCCAACCCAGGGCCCTGTGGACTGCAGCTGTCTATAGTGCCTCCTGTAACAGCTGCATGACAGCTACAACTCCCTGGGCTACTTCCCCATGGCCTCCTCAAACACCTTCCTTAGTCTCACCACAGGACCTTCCTCCTGGTGTCTGATAACGCTTGTGCTCCTCAGTCCTCCAGCAGCACACCCTCTCAGTCTCAGCTCCTTGTGCCTCTTGCTCCCAGATCCTCACACTCACACCACAAACTGAAGTGAGCTCCTTTTTAAAACCGAGGTGCCCTGATTAGCCTGCCTTAATTGATTCTAGAAGCTTCTTAATTGGCTCCAGGTGTCCTAATTAGCCTGCCTGTCTTAACTGGTTCTAGTAGGTTCCAGATTACTCTAGTACAGCCCCTGCTCTGGTCACTCAGGGAACAGAAAACTACTCATCCAGTGACCAGTATATTTGCCCTCTACCAGACTCCTGTACCCCACTGGTCTGGGTCTGTCACAAGTGCTTAACCACCCTGACAGTTAGGAAGTTTTTCCTAATGTCCAACCTAAGGCCTGGTCTACACTAGGAGGTTATGTTGAATTTAGCAGCGTTAACTCCAATTAACCCTGCACCCGTCCACACAACGAAGCTATTTATTTCGACATAGAGGTCTCTTTAAATCGATTTCTGTACTCCTTCCCGACGAGGGGAGTAGCGCTAAATTCGACATGGCCATGTCAAATTAGGGTTAGTGTGGACGGAATTTGACGCTAATAGCTCCGGGAGCTATCCCACAGTGCACCACTCTGTTGACGCTCTGGACAGCAGTCCGAGCTCGGATGCTCTGACCAGCCACACAGGAAAAGCCCCGGGAAAATTTGAATTCCTTTTCCTGTCTGGCCAGTTTGAATCTCATTTCCTGTTTGGACATCGTGGCGAGCTCAGCAGCACTGGCAACGATGCAGAGCTCTCCAGCAGAGATGACCATGCAATCGCAGAATAGAAAGAGGACCCCAGCAAGGACTGATCAGGAAGTCTTGGATCTGATCACTGTGTGGGGCGATGAGTCCGTGCTTTCGGAGCTGCGATAGAAAAAACGGAATGCGAAGATCTATGAGAAGCTCTCCAAAGCCATGACGGAGAGAGGATACAGCCGGGATGCAACGCAGTGCCGCATGAAAATTAAGGAGCTGAGACAAGGGTACCAGAAGACCAAAGAGTCAAACGGATGCTCCGGATCCCAGCCCCACACATGCAGTTTCTACGAGGCACTGCATTCCATTCTAGGTGTGGCCGCCACCACTACCCGACCACTGTCCGTGGACTCTGACGATGGGGTATTGTCGACGACCGCTTCCTCGGAGATGTTCGCGGACGGGGAAGATGAGGAAGGAGATGAGGAGGATGAGGCAGTCTACAGCGCTTTCAACGCTGATTTCCCCGACAGCCAGGAGGATCTCTTCATCACCCTCATGGAGATCCCCTACCAACCCTCCCAAGGCGGTAACCCAGACCGTGAATCAGAGGAAACATCAGTAGGTAAGTGTTTTAAACATTTATTTTGAACAGAATAGGAATGGTATCTTAACAATGGGTTTTTCATGATTAGTTTGCCCTAGGCGCTTTAGTTTCTAGTCCTTGCCAGTGCAGCTACTGGAAAAGTTTGTTAACATGTCTGGTTTTTCATGATTAGTTTGACTTAGGCGCTTTAGTTTTTAGTCCTTTCCAGTGCAGCTACTGTAAAATTCTGTCAATATGTCCGGGGATAGAGCAGAAATCCTCCTGGGACATCTCCACGAAGGTCTCCTGGAGGTATTGTGAAAGCCCTTGCATCAGGTTCCTGGGGAAAGCGGCTTTATTGCGTCCTCCATGGGAGGAAACTTTTCCGTGCCAGGCTAGCAGCAAGTACTCCGGGATCATGCCTCGCAAAGTATGGCGGCATATGGCCCTGGTGCTTGCTGGCATTCACACAGCATGCGGTCTTTCTCTGTCTCCGAAATCCTCATCAGAGTGATATCACTCATGGTGACCTGCTTTGAATTAGGGGAATGTTAGTATTGGGACTGATTGCCTGTTCCTTTACATAACTGTAACCGGCCGTTTACAGCCACGCGGTGGAGGCATGACAGGGGCAGCATGGAGGGATCTTTCCTGGGGACAGCCATTAGTGGGGTGGGACAGGGGCCGAGTTCACGCTGGCCGGATTGCCGGCAGCAGGAACTGGCCAACGCTAGGAGCATTGCTTGGAACGTGAAAGGAGGGCACTGCTATAAATTAAGATTTAAGCATCCAAAAGTCTACGGCTTACCATGTCCGCCTGCTAGCCGAATTCCGTTGTCCGGCCCTGCTTGTGTGATCTGTACAGCAAGACCCCAGGCACTCAATGGGAAGGCCGAAAATTCAACCTTGTACTGAGTGTGCATGTGATAGGTGCTGTGCATGGTCTTGTTCACAGAGAAAGACTATATTCATTGTTCGCAAAACTGTATCTTTCTGAGGAATTCACTCCCTTTTTCCCATCCCACAGCTGCGAGTGTCTCCCAAGCTACCCCGGCATCCCCCTCTCAGAGGCTGGCGCAGATCAGGTAATGAAAGAGAAGGACACGGGACGAGATGTTCTCAGAACTTATGGGCTGCTCCTGAGCCGAGGCGGCACAGCAGACCCAGTGGAGGGAGAACATGTCGCAATACCAGCGATCACACAGCGAACGGGAGGACAGGTGGCGGCAGGAAGACCAGCAGGCGACTCAAACGCTGCTTGGACTAATGAGGGAGCAAACACGCTCCGGCGCCTTGTAGATGTTCTGCAGGACCGGAGGCAGGAGGACAGAGCCCCCCTGCATCCTCTCTCTAACCGCCGTCCCCTGCCACAAAGTCCCATCCCCCCCTCACCCAAAGTCCCAAGAAGGAGGGGCGGCAGGGGCCATGAAAACAGTCACTCCACCCCTGCAGACTGCTCAAGTAACAGAAGGCTTTCATTCCCAAAGATTTGATAAGTCCTCTCCTTCACTCCAAAAGCACCTTACCCAAGCCCCCGTCCCAGTTTCATCCCCTAACTGTGTAGTTGTTAATAAAAAATAAGTTTCTGTTAATTACTGGTTCCATCATGTTCTTTTAGAGGAGAGTGTGTTTGAAGGGGGGGAAGGGGGTTGGTAATTGGAGAGGACAGTCACCTTTACCAGGGTACAGACACGGGGGCAGGTTCAGCAGAAGGTCACACACACATTGCAGTCACTAGGCACCCTGGTCAGTCTGGGAGGTGGTTTTCATGTTCTGTGTGGGGGGGCTATGTGAGTTTGTGGCGGGGGAGGGCGGTTACAGATCTTATGCAGAGGTCCTTAGCCTGGATCACAGAGCCACGCAGCAGGGGATCTGTAACCGCCCTCCCCCGCCACAAAGTCACATAGCCCCCACACACAGAGTCCCGAAAAGGAGGGGTGGCAGGCTCCGTTGAAACAACCAGTTCACCACTGCAGACCGCTCTAGGAGCAGGAGGCTGTCATTCCTCGAGTTTAGAAGCGTCCTTTCCATCACTACACCCACTCCCCACCACAGTCTGCGTCCCAGTTTCAACACTTTACCACAAAATCCTTAATAAAGAAAATGGTGTTAATGAACAAAGTTTCATTTATTTTATTTTTAAAGGTGTGTTGGAAGGGGGGAGGGGGTTGGTAACTGGAGAGGATAGTCAACATTAACTGGGTAAAGAAACGGGGGCAGGTTCAGCTTCTGTTTAAACAAACTTAATAGTCCCAGGTTACCCTGCTCACTCTGGAACCTAGCTTTCAAAGCTTCCCGGATGCACAGCGCGTCCCGCTGGGCTCTTCTAATCGCCCAGCTGTCTGGCTGGGCGTAATCAGCAGCCAGGCGATTTGCCTCAACCTCCCACCCCGCCATAAAGGTCTCCCCCTTGCTCTCACAGAGATTGTGGAGCACACAGCAAGCTGCAATAACAATGGGGATATTGGTTTCGCTGAGATCAGAGCGAGTCAGTAAGCTTCTCCATCTCCCCTTCAGACGTCCAAAAGCACACTCCACCACCATTCTGCACTTGCTCAGCCGGTAGTTGAAGAGTTCTTTTTCACTGTCCACGGCGCCTGTAGAGGGCTTCATGAGCCAGGGCATTAGCAGGTAGGCTGGGTCCCCGAGGATGACTATAGGCATCTCCACATCCCCAACAGTTATTTTGTGGTCCGGGAAGTAAATACCTTCCTGCAGCCGTCTAAACAGACCAGAGTTCCTGAAAATGCGAGCATCATGAACTTTGCCCAGCCATCCGACATTGATGTTGGTAAAACGTCCCCTATGGTCCACCAGTACTTGCAGCACCATTGAAAAGTAGCCCTTTCAGTTAATGTACTGGCTGGCCTGGAGGGCCAGTCCCAGGATAGGGATGTGAGTTCCCTCTGTAGCCCCACTGCAGTTTGGAAATCCCATCGCAGCGAAGCCATCTATGATCACCTGCACGTTTCCCAGGGTCACTACCTTTGAGAGCAGTAGCTCAACGATTGCGTTGGCTACTTGCATCACAGCAACCCCCACGGTAGATTTGCCCACTCCAAAGTGATTCGCGACTGACTGGTAGCTGTCTGGCATTGCAAGCATCCAGAGGGCTATGGCCACTCGCTTCTGGACAGTCAGGGCTGCTCGCATCCGGGTGTCCTTGCGCTTCAGGGCAGGGGACAGCAACTCACAAAGTTCCAGGAAAGTTCCCTTCCGCATGCGAAAGTTTCGCAGCCACTGTGATTCATCCCAGACCTGCAGCACTATGCGGTCCCACCAGTCCGTGCTTGTTTCCCAGGCCCAGAATCGCCGTTCCACACCATCAACATGACCCATTGCCACCATGATGTCCACAGTGCGGGGTCCTGTGCTTTGCGAGAGGTCTGTGCCCTTTTCAGACTTAATGTCCTCACTGCGCTGCCGTAGCCTCCTCACCTGATTTCTCAGCATCTGCCTCTGAAAAAGGTGGATGATAAGGTGCGAGGTGTTGACAACGGCCATAACTGCAGCGATGATCGCAGCGGGCTCCATGCTCGCAGTGCTGTGGCGTCCGCGCTGTCAATCACCAGAAAAGTGGGCGAACTGATTGCCCGCCGGCGCTTTCACGGATGGAGTGACGGTTGAATGACGACAGTTACCCAAAACCACCCTCGACACATTTTTTGCCCCAGCAGGCATTGGGGGCTTGACCCAGAATTCCAATGGGCAGTGGGGACTGCGGGAACTGTGAGATAGCTGCCCACAGTGCACCACTTCCAATGTCGACGCTTGCCCCGTTATGTGGACTCACAAAGTCGAATTACTGTCTTTAGTGTGGATACACACGTTCGACTTTGTAATATCGGTTCCACGAATTCGCTTTAAGTAAAATCGAACTACTCTCGTAGTGTAGACATACCCTAAACCTCCCTTGCTGCAAATTAAGCCCATTGCTTCTTGTTCTATCTTCAGAAGTTAAGAAAAAACATTTTTCTTCCTCCTCCTCGTAACAACCTTTTACACACTTGAAAACTGTTATGTCCCCTCTCAGTCTTCTCTTTTCCAGACTAAACAAACCCAATTTTTTTTTCAATCTTCCCTTATAGGTCATTTTTCTAGGCCTTTAATCATTTTTGTTGCTCTTCTCTGGACTTTCTCCAATTTGTCCACATCTTTCCTGAAATGTGGCACCCAGAACTGAACACAATACTCCAGTTGAGGCTAATCAGAGCAGAGTAGAGAGGAAGAATTACTTTTCGTGTCTTGCTTACAACACTCCTTCTAATACATCCCAGAAGGATGTTCGCTTTTTTTGCAACAGCATTACACCGTTGACTCATATTTAGCTTGTGGTCCACTATGACCCCCACATCCCTGTCTGCAGTATTCCTTCCTAGGCAGTCATTTCCCATTTTGTATGTGTGCAACTGATTGCTCCTTCCTAAATGGAGTACTTTGCATTTGTGCTTATTGAATTTCATCCTGTTTACTTCAGACCATTTCTCCAGTTTGTCCAGATCATTTTGAATTTTAATCTTATCCTCCAAAGCACTTGCAACCCCTCCCAGCTTGGTATCACCCACAAACTTTATAAGTGTACTCTCTATGCCATTATCTAAATCATTAATGAAGATATTGAACAATGCCAGCTTGTTTCATAGGTGGTGGGGGAATCTCCCTTGCCTGAGGGAATTCCACATAGGGAACTTCATAGAATGGGCTGTTCTGTTTCCTCTTTATTAACTCATTATTTCTATATAGGAAATAATCTGTTCCTTGGGAAAAGTTACTCCTTGTCTGGCCTCCTAGCTGCAGGCCAGGTAAGGTTTTCCATTTGATATGTCATTCTGAAGGGGTATACAAATGCCACACTAGAGAAGGCAGCATTAAAGAGCTGCTCTGGGCACAGAAGCCCCACTATATCTGCAAAGCCTGCACAAGGTGGAGATAGAGCTTAAAAAAAAAGAAGCAGAGTAGCTCAGACACAAGCAGACAGAGGACCTGATCTGACTTCTGAACTCTGGAAAGAGCACCACAGGCGCTCTTGCTGTCTGAAGCTCAGAGATACTGACTTGGCCAACCCTGCACAGGGGGAATGCTGACTTTTGAAAGTCAAACTTTAATTTTGTGTTCAGTTCTTTACTTTACCCTGTGGGAAGAAGGGCCACTGGTAGGAAGTGATCCAGGGGGGCAACTGCATAGCCTGCCAAGCTACAGCTCTTAGGTGTAGGCTGTTGGGCCCTCCTACTAACTTCTAAAGTGGAGACAATGACAGAAGTCTATCCCTCAGTGGGGAAACCTAGTTAGGGAAGATCCTGAAGGTGCAAGGGTCCTGGTCCCAAGACTGATCCAAGGGGAAAGCCCTGAAGCCCCTGCTGACTTCTGAAGACTTCCACATTATTGGACTCACTCTGTGTGTCGCAAAATGGGAGAACTTGAACGTGCAACCCAGCTGGAGGTCTGAGTCACTAAAAAGGACAGAGCAGGAGAAACAAAGTGAGAAAAGGGAAGGCCTGGGAGGAAGACAACCTCCAGTCTGACCAGTAGGTGGCAGTGCCAGTGACTGTTCCCTTTCACACTACAGTCATACTGTTATTAACAGTATTCTTTCTTTCCTTCCGTGCCCTATCCTCTCACCTGTGTGCTTTTTGTACTGAACTCGTAACAGTCAGTAATGTATAAGGACCTGATCCAACTCCCACTGTAGTCAATAGGTCTCCCTCTCAGTAGTGCCAATGAGGAGAGACTGGGAGGGCAGGCAAATGTCCATCCTTACCCACCCCAAGTTGTTTGCACTTGCTCAAAGTTCCACATGCTGCAGAGCAGAGGTAGTGGAAAGGGGGGACATGGCAGTGGTCCCATACTAAAATCAGTACATCACTGATGGAGTAGTCTGGAGCATCAGTCCAGCTGCATGGTCACAGCACCACTGAAATTTTACCCAGCCGCACCTCTGTACGGATGGAGGGGTGAGTAAGCCAAATTTTAGTGAATAGCATTGTGACCTGGCACACAGAGTCACAACACCAATCACATTTTCCCTGGCTGCCTGACCATCCAGAAGGAGAGGTGGCTGGGCCACATAGTGGTGCAACCCAGCACATGGGCAGTCTGTTCCTGTATGGCAGAGTGTAAATGAGTCCACCGACAACTCAACTCCTGGCAGCACCGGCTCATGCATTGTTTGGGTAAGAGAGGGACCAACATGACTACACCACCACTGCATACGGTTTCCAGAACTGTGTTTGAGCCTCTTTCATTAGATCGTAAGGACCCTGAGGCAGGGACAGTCTTTGTTCTGTCTTCATACAGTACCCAGTACAATAGGGTTCTAGATACTATGGTAATACACACAACAAATAATAATAAGGAGCACTAGATTAATTTTCATAAAGTAAACCAGTTAAATATTGCACTCTTATCTCTACAGTTAGGTGCAATAGTTGTAGCAACATTTTCTTTCATAGAATTTTGACTGCTTTCAGGTTTGTGAAGTACTCAAGAAATTGGAACAATTTTACAATAGTCTTAAAGATTTCAAATAATTTTTTTGCTAAAACGCTTCCTACATGTCCTGGCCTCGCGCCGCTCCCAGAGGTGGCCAGTGCCATATCCCAGGGAAATTATTAAGTGAGAGGTGCCTGGATTATATGGGTAAGTGACACACACTGCAGAGGAAGGCAAAAAGTCTCCAGTGACACTGCCAATTTGCCCTGAGAGAAAATTTACTCCAGACCCTGCATATGGTGATCAGTTAGACCAGGCGTGGGCAAACTATGGCCTAGGGGTCGCATCCGGCCATTCATAGGTTTTAATCCAGCCCTCGAGCTCCCGCTGGGGAGTGGGGTCTGAGGCTTGCCCCACTCCAGCGCTCCAACCGGGGAGCAGGGTCAGGGGCTTTCCTCGCTCCGCACGGCTCCCAGAAGCAGTGGCATATCCCCTTTCCTGCTCCTACACATAGGGGCAGCCAGGGAGCTCTGCACACTGCCCCGTCCCAAGAGCCGCCCCCGCAGCTCCTATTGGCCAGGAACTGCGGCCAATTGCTGTTTGGGCGGTACCTGCAGATGGGGCAGCAGACAGAGATGCCTGGCCGAGCCTCTGTGTAGGAGGCTGAGCGGGGACATGCCACTGCTTCTGGGAGCTGCTTGAGGTAAGTGCTGCCCAGAGCCTGCACCCCTGACCCCCCCCCCACGCCTCAACCCCCTGCCCCAGCCCTGATCCCCCTCTCACCTTCTGAATCCCTTGCTCCCAACCCGGAGCACACTCCTGCATCTCCAACCCCACCCCAGAGCCCGGACCCCCAGCCAGAGCCCTCACCCCCTCCCACACCCCCACTTTCATGAGCATTCATGGCCCACCATACAATTTCCATACTCAGATGTGGCCCTTGGGCCAAGAAGTTTGCCCACCCCTGAGTTGGACAACCCTTCGTATGTGAGCAATAATAACCAGCCAGTCAAGCACTAGTGAGAGAATGATCGATGCCACTTCAGAGCTCTGGCCTATCTCTCCAATGTCCCATCTCCAGCCACAGCCATCCCTGATGCTTCAGAGGAAGAAAGATAAAAAATAACCTCATAGAATACATTGGGGCAGGGGAACATCCCTTCCTGACCCCCATCAGTAGCAAGCTGAAACCCTGAAGCATGAGCTTTTGGGACAGGAGACATAAACCAGAAGTGAGCCCCGGGGCTGTTAAGTCCTACCCTCCACCCCTCTATCACAAGTAAGCACATTATACCACTGCACTCAAATTTGTCTACCTCTCTTAAAACTAAGTAAGTGGTTTGCCACAAAATGCCTATTGGGAGGCTGCTCTAGAACCTCATCCCTCTGATGGTTAGAAATCTAATTTCCAGCCTGATTTTTTTTCGTAGCCAGTTTATGGCCATTTGTTCTTGTGCCAGCATTGTCCTTTATCTTAAATAGCTCTTCTCTCTCCCTGGTATTTACCCCTCTAATGTCTTTACAGAGAGCAGTCATACAATATCTCAGCCTTCTTTTTTCTAGGCTAAACAAGCCAAGGTCTTCTGGTCTTCTCTCAAAAGATAGGCTTTTCATTCCCCATACTATCCTACTAGCTCTTCTCTGCATGTGCTCCGGTTAAATTAATTTTTAACTTGAAAATGGGTGACCAGACCTGTACACAGTATTCCAAATGAGATCTTACCAGTGCCTTGTACAATGGTGTTAATACTTCTTTATCTCTACTGGAAATGCCTCGCCTACACATCCTGCGATCACATTTGCCTTTTTTCAAAGCTGCATCACAATGGTGGCTAAGTCATCATTTGGTCAGCCCATACCTCCAGGTCTCTCTCCTTCTCTGTTGGTTGGAAGTGATGAGGTCTCAGCTTGTAGCAGAAATTATTATTAAATCCTAAGTGTATGCCTTGCACTCTGTACTATGAATTTCATCCCATTTCTGTCACTCCAGTCTTCAAGGCCATTCCAATCTTCATATATAATAATCGGAGCCTCCTCTATATTGATACTGCCTCCCAACTTAGTATCATCAGCAAATTTCACTAGCACACTCCTACTCTTTGTGTCCAGATCATTCATAAAAATGTTGAATAAGACTGGCCCCAAGACTGATCCTTGAGAAACTCCAGTAGTCAGCTCCCTCTAGTCTGGAGGGCCAGGATTCTAACTGCAGGTTTGGATGGTTTATACAGTAATGGTTTGAACTATTTGATATAGTCAATATTCATTATGAATTTCTCTCATTTTGTGATTAGGGAACTCTTTGCTCTTTCTTCAAGTTTTAACTTAGCCAAATAATCTTCAGACTATGGCTTGTTCAGTAACTATTCCGTATTTATTATTTATAATGGGTGACTCTGTTCACCAAAATCCTATGGTATTGTTTCTGCTCCATGATTGGATGATTGAACACCCCTTGTGTTTGTTTAATGACTGAAGAGACAATATCAGCTTCCAAATCACATGCAAACAAGCATATTTCTTTACCTATGTTACCAATAAAACCTCATCTTATTAAGAGCGATTTAAAAAAAACCAAACACACCTGTTCATAAAGTTTAAAAAACAAAATAAATAACTTAACTAAGGAAAAACCAGTTACCTACCTTTCCGTAAGTGTTGTTGTTCAAGATGTGTTGCTCATGTTCATAACATTCTATGTGTGCGAACCCACGTGCATAGTTGTCAGAGATTTTTGCCTTAGCTGTATCCATAGGGTCGGCTGTGGCACTCCCTTGAGCGCTGCGCTCATACGCTGGTATATTGGGCGCTGCCATCCCTATGCCTTCTCAGTTCCTTCTTGCCAGCAACTCCGACATAAGGGCAGGAGGGTGGGTAATGGAATGGACATGAGCAACACATCTCAAAGAACAGTTACGGAAAGGTAGGTAACTGTTTTTTCTTCTTCAAGTGCTTGGTCATGTCAATTCCATTCTAGGTGACTCACAAGCAGTATTCTCGGAGATGGGCTAGGAGTTCACGGTCTTGTGGCACTGCTTTACTGAAGCCAGCATTGTCCTGGGCCTGCTGGGCAAGAGCGTAATGAGACGTGAATGTGTGGACGGATGACCAGGTGGCTGCCCTACAGATGTCCTGGATAGGAATTTGGGCTAGGAAAGCTGCCAAAGAGGCTTGCAGGAGTTACAATTGCAGGAGGGGGCACCTTGGCCTGATCCTAGCAGCAGCGAATGCAGGCAGTGATCCAAGAAGAAATTCTTTGAGTAACCTTTCATCCTGTCAGCCACCGCAACAAACTCCCTGCATCAACCTGCGGAATGGCTTGGTTCTTTCAATGTAGAAGGCTAGTGCCCTCTTGACCTATAGGGAATGCAACCTACGCTCTTCCTCCGACTTATGCAGCTTTGAAAGAAAGACAGGTAAGTAAATGTCCTGGCCCATATGAAACTGTGAGACCATCTTGGGCAGGAAAGCTGGGTGTGGCTGCAGTTGGACCTTGTTTTTGTAAAAGACTGTATAGGGCGGTTCCAAGGTAAGTGCCCTAATCTCAGAGACCCTACGGGCAGATGTTATTGCAACCAAGAACGTGACCTTCCAGGAAAGGAGGAGGAGAGAGCAGGAAGCCAGAGGCTTGAAGGGGAGTCCTGTGAGCCGTGACAGCCCAAGATTCAGGTCCCATGGAGGGATGGAGTCCCTGACGTGCAGGTAGGGGAGCTTGAGACCCTTGAGGAACTTGGCAGTCATGTCCTGGGCGAAAACTGACCTACCATTGAGCGGCGAATGGAAGGCTGAGATACCAAGTGAACCTTAATAGATGAAAGGGACAGGCCTTGGAACTTGAGATGTAGAAGGTAGTCCAGGAATAACTGCAGCGAGGCCCACTTGGGCCAAATGCCTCTAGTCGAGGTCCAACAAGCAAACCGCTTTCATTTGTCCAGGTAGGTCGCTCTGGTAGAGGGCTTTCTGCTGCCCAACAGGACCTGTTGGACGCTGGCCGAACACTCCTGCTCCTCCGTATTTAACCATGTAGCAGCCAAGCCGTCAGGTGCAGTGCTGGCAGGTTTGGATGCAGAAGACTGCCGTGGTTTTGGGACAGCAGATCTTGCCAGAGTGGTAGCTGTAATGGAGCAGCCACCGAGAGGTCCAGCAGCATGCTGAACCAGTACTGATTCGACCAGCCCGGCACTATGATGATCACCTTCGCCCTGTTCTGCTTGATCCTCATCAGGACTCTGAATTAATGGCACTGGAGGGAAGGTACATCAGAACCAGGGCCGGCGCTTCCATTTAGGTGACCTAAGCAGTCACCTAGGGCACCAGGATTTGGGGAGGGCGGCAATTCTGCGGCGGGGGGTCCTTCCGCGCTCTGGGTCTTTGGTGGCAATTCTGCAGCGGATCCTTCACTCGCTCCGGGACCCGCCGCCGAAGTGCCCCGAAGACCAGGAGCGTGGAAGGACTCCCCCGCCGCAGAATTGCCGCCGATGACCAGGAGTGCAGAAGGACCCCCGCCTAGGGTGCCAAAAACCCTGTGCCACTTCTGATCAGAAACCTCAACCACGGGAGCAGAAAAGTGTCCAACAGGGAGCCTCTTTCAATCCCCTGAATCAAACAGAAAATGTGGCACTTCCTGTTCTGCCTGGACATGAACAAGTCCACCTAGGGAATCCCCCACATCTGGAAGATGATGCTGACCATGTCTGGATGGAGGGACCACTCATGGTGAGACAAGAAGGACCTGTTGAGGTAATCTGCCAAAGTGTTCCTGGCCCCAGGGAGGTGTGCAGCTACAAGATGGATGTTGTGTTGTACACATAAATCCCAGAGCTGGAGAGCTTCCTGGCAAAGGGCAGACAACCTGGCTCTACCTTGATTGTTTATATAGAACATAACCATTGTATTATCCATCAGAACCTCGACCACCCTGCCTTTTATGTGAGGTCAGAAGACTTGGCAGGCCAGGTGAACTGTTGTGAGCTCCCTGACATTGATGTGTAGGGAGCGATCGAGACTCGACCAATGACCTTTCATGCTGAGATTGCCCAGTGGGCTCCCCACCCGTGGTCTGAGGCATCAGAGCTGAGGGTCAC